>NW_027316709.1:0-44251 GCF_033978685.3 Nerophis lumbriciformis | reverse complement strand
TACACACTCCATGTTAGTCTACACACTCCATGTTGGTCTACACACTCCATGTTAGTCTACACACTCCATGTTGGTCTACACACTCCGAGTTGGTCAACACACTCCGTGTTGGTCTACACACTCCGAGTTGGTCTACACACTTCGAGTTGGTCTACACACTCCGTGTTGGTCTACACACTCCATGTAGGTCTACACACTCCATGTTGGTCTACACACTCCATGTAGGTCTACACACTCCATGTAGGTCTACACACTCCATGTTGGTCTACACACTCCATGTTGGTCTACACACTCCGTGTTAGTCTACACACTCCGTGTTAGTCTACACACTCCATGTTGGTCTACACACTCCGTGTTGGTCTACACACTCCGTGTTGGTCTACACACACCATGTTGGTCTACACACTCCGTGTTGGTCTATACACTCCGTGTTGGTCTACACACTCCGTGTTGGTCTACACACTCCGTGTTGGTCTACACACTCCGTGTTGGTCTACACACTCCGTGTTGGTCTACACATTCCGTGTTAGTCTACACACTCCGTGTTAGTCTACACACTCCGTGTTGGTCTACACACTCCGTGTTGGTCTACACACTCCGTGTTGGTCTACACATTCCGTGTTAGTCTACACACTCCGTGTTGGTCTACACACTCCGTGTTGGTCTACACACTCTGTGTTGGTCTACACACTCCGTGTAGGTCTACACACTCCATGTAGGTCTACACACTCCATGTAGGTCTACACACTCCGTGTTGGTCTACACACTCCGTGTTGGTCTACACACTCTATGTAGGTCTACACACTCCATGTAGGGCTACACACTCCATGTAGGGCTACACACTCCATGTTGGTCTACACACTCCATGTTGGTCTACACACTCCATGTTGGTCTACACACTCCATGTTGGTCTACACACTCCATGTAGGTCTACACACTCCATGTAGGGCTACACACTCCGTGTTGGTCTACACACTCCGTGTTGGTCTACACACTCCAGGTTGGTCTACACACTCCATGTTGGTCTACACACTCCATGTTGGTCTACACACTCGGTGTTGGTCTACACACTCCGTGTTGGTCTATACACTCCGTGTTGGTCTACACACTCCGTGTTAGTCTACACACTCCGTGTTGGTCTACACACTCCATGTAGGTCTACACACTCCATGTTGGTCTACACACTCCATGTTGGTCTACACACTTCGTGTTGGTCTACACACTCCGTGTTGGTCTACATACTCCGTGTTGGTCTACAAACTCCGTGTTGGGCTACACACTCCGTGTTGGGCTACACACTCCGTGTTGGGCGACACACACCATGTTGGTCTACACACTCCGTGTTGGTCTATACACTCCGTGTTGGTCTACACACTCCGTGTTGGTCTACACACTACGTGTTAGTCTACACACTCCATGTTGGTCTACACACACCATGTTGGTCTACACACTCCATGTTAGTTTACACACTTCGTGTTGGTCTACACACTCCATGTTGGTCTATACACTCCGTGTTGGTCTACACACTCCATGTTGGGCTACACACTCCATGTTGGTCTACACACACCATGTTGGTCTACACACTCCATGTTAGTTTACACACTTCGTGTTGGTCTACACACTCCATGTTGGTCTATACACTCCGTGTTGGTCTACACACTCCGTGTTGGTCTACACACTCCGTGTTGGTCTACACACTCCGTGTTGGTCTACACACTCCGTGTTGGTCTACACACTCCGTGTTGGTCTACACACACCATGTTGGTCTACACACTCCATGTTAGTCTACACACTCCATGTTGGTCTACACACTCCGAGTTGGTCAACACACTCCGTGTTGGTCTACACACTCCATGTTAGTCTACACACTCCATGTTGGTCTACACACTCCATGTTAGTCTACACACTCCATGTTGGTCTACACACTCCATGTTAGTCTACACACTCCATGTTGGTCTACACACTCCGAGTTGGTCAACACACTCCGTGTTGGTCTACACACTCCGAGTTGGTCTACACACTTCGAGTTGGTCTACACACTCCGTGTTGGTCTACACACTCCATGTAGGTCTACACACTCCATGTTGGTCTACACACTCCATGTAGGTCTACACACTCCATGTAGGTCTACACACTCCATGTTGGTCTACACACTCCATGTTGGTCTACACACTCCGTGTTAGTCTACACACTCCGTGTTAGTCTACACACTCCATGTTGGTCTACACACTCCGTGTTGGTCTACACACTCCGTGTTGGTCTACACACACCATGTTGGTCTACACACTCCGTGTTGGTCTATACACTCCGTGTTGGTCTACACACTCCGTGTTGGTCTACACACTCCGTGTTGGTCTACACACTCCGTGTTGGTCTACACACTCCGTGTTGGTCTACACATTCCGTGTTAGTCTACACACTCCGTGTTAGTCTACACACTCCGTGTTGGTCTACACACTCCGTGTTGGTCTACACACTCCGTGTTGGTCTACACATTCCGTGTTAGTCTACACACTCCGTGTTGGTCTACACACTCCGTGTTGGTCTACACACTCTGTGTTGGTCTACACACTCCGTGTAGGTCTACACACTCCATGTAGGTCTACACACTCCATGTAGGTCTACACACTCCGTGTTGGTCTACACACTCCGTGTTGGTCTACACACTCTATGTAGGTCTACACACTCCATGTAGGGCTACACACTCCATGTAGGGCTACACACTCCATGTTGGTCTACACACTCCATGTTGGTCTACACACTCCATGTTGGTCTACACACTCCATGTTGGTCTACACACTCCATGTAGGTCTACACACTCCATGTAGGGCTACACACTCCGTGTTGGTCTACACACTCCGTGTTGGTCTACACACTCCAGGTTGGTCTACACACTCCATGTTGGTCTACACACTCCATGTTGGTCTACACACTCGGTGTTGGTCTACACACTCCGTGTTGGTCTATACACTCCGTGTTGGTCTACACACTCCGTGTTAGTCTACACACTCCGTGTTGGTCTACACACTCCATGTAGGTCTACACACTCCATGTTGGTCTACACACTCCATGTTGGTCTACACACTTCGTGTTGGTCTACACACTCCGTGTTGGTCTACATACTCCGTGTTGGTCTACAAACTCCGTGTTGGGCTACACACTCCGTGTTGGGCTACACACTCCGTGTTGGGCGACACACACCATGTTGGTCTACACACTCCGTGTTGGTCTATACACTCCGTGTTGGTCTACACACTCCGTGTTGGTCTACACACTACGTGTTAGTCTACACACTCCATGTTGGTCTACACACACCATGTTGGTCTACACACTCCATGTTAGTTTACACACTTCGTGTTGGTCTACACACTCCATGTTGGTCTATACACTCCGTGTTGGTCTACACACTCCATGTTGGGCTACACACTCCATGTTGGTCTACACACACCATGTTGGTCTACACACTCCATGTTAGTTTACACACTTCGTGTTGGTCTACACACTCCATGTTGGTCTATACACTCCGTGTTGGTCTACACACTCCGTGTTGGTCTACACACTCCGTGTTGGTCTACACACTCCGTGTTGGTCTACACACTCCGTGTTGGTCTACACACTCCGTGTTGGTCTACACACACCATGTTGGTCTACACACTCCATGTTAGTCTACACACTCCATGTTGGTCTACACACTCCGAGTTGGTCAACACACTCCGTGTTGGTCTACACACTCCATGTTAGTCTACACACTCCATGTTGGTCTACACACTCCATGTTAGTCTACACACTCCATGTTGGTCTACACACTCCATGTTAGTCTACACACTCCATGTTGGTCTACACACTCCGAGTTGGTCAACACACTCCGTGTTGGTCTACACACTCCGAGTTGGTCTACACACTTCGAGTTGGTCTACACACTCCGTGTTGGTCTACACACTCCATGTAGGTCTACACACTCCATGTTGGTCTACACACTCCATGTAGGTCTACACACTCCATGTAGGTCTACACACTCCATGTTGGTCTACACACTCCATGTTGGTCTACACACTCCGTGTTAGTCTACACACTCCGTGTTAGTCTACACACTCCATGTTGGTCTACACACTCCATGTTGGTCTACACACTCCGTGTTAGTCTACACACTCCGTGTTAGTCTACACACTCCATGTTGGTCTACACACTCCATGTTGGTCTACACACTCCGTGTTAGTCTACACACTCCATGTTGGTCTACACACTCCGTGTTGGTCTACACACTCCGTGTTAGTCTACTCACTCCGTGTTGGTCTACACACTCCGTGTTGGTCTACACACTCCATGTAAGTCTACACACTCCATGTTGGTCTACACACTCCATGTTGGTCTACACACTCCATGTTGGTCTACACACTCCATGTTGGTCTACACATTCCGAGTTGGTCTACACACTCCATGTTGGCCTACACACTCTGTGTTGGTCTACACACTACGTGTTGGTCTACACACTCCGTGTTGGTCTACACACTCCATGTTGGTCTACACACTCCATGTTGCTCTACAGACTCCGTGTTGGTCTACACACTCCGTGTTGGTCTACACACTCCGTGTTGGTCTACACACTCCGTGTTGGTCTACACACACCATGTTGGTCTACACACTCCGTGTTGGTCTATACACTCCGTGTTGGTCTACACACTCCGTGTTGGTCTACACACTCCGTGTTGGTCTACACACTCCGTGTTGGTCTACACACTCCGTGTTGGTCTACACATTCCGTGTTAGTCTACACACTCCGTGTTAGTCTACACACTCCGTGTTGGTCTACACACTCCGTGTTGGTCTACACACTCCGTGTTGGTCTACACATTCCGTGTTAGTCTACACACTCCGTGTTGGTCTACACACTCCGTGTTGGTCTACACACTCTGTGTTGGTCTACACACTCCGTGTAGGTCTACACACTCCATGTAGGTCTACACACTCCATGTAGGTCTACACACTCCGTGTTGGTCTACACACTCCGTGTTGGTCTACACACTCTATGTAGGTCTACACACTCCATGTAGGGCTACACACTCCATGTAGGGCTACACACTCCATGTTGGTCTACACACTCCATGTTGGTCTACACACTCCATGTTGGTCTACACACTCCATGTTGGTCTACACACTCCATGTAGGTCTACACACTCCATGTAGGGCTACACACTCCGTGTTGGTCTACACACTCCGTGTTGGTCTACACACTCCAGGTTGGTCTACACACTCCATGTTGGTCTACACACTCCATGTTGGTCTACACACTCGGTGTTGGTCTACACACTCCGTGTTGGTCTATACACTCCGTGTTGGTCTACACACTCCGTGTTAGTCTACACACTCCGTGTTGGTCTACACACTCCATGTAGGTCTACACACTCCATGTTGGTCTACACACTCCATGTTGGTCTACACACTTCGTGTTGGTCTACACACTCCGTGTTGGTCTACATACTCCGTGTTGGTCTACAAACTCCGTGTTGGGCTACACACTCCGTGTTGGGCTACACACTCCGTGTTGGGCGACACACACCATGTTGGTCTACACACTCCGTGTTGGTCTATACACTCCGTGTTGGTCTACACACTCCGTGTTGGTCTACACACTACGTGTTAGTCTACACACTCCATGTTGGTCTACACACACCATGTTGGTCTACACACTCCATGTTAGTTTACACACTTCGTGTTGGTCTACACACTCCATGTTGGTCTATACACTCCGTGTTGGTCTACACACTCCATGTTGGGCTACACACTCCATGTTGGTCTACACACACCATGTTGGTCTACACACTCCATGTTAGTTTACACACTTCGTGTTGGTCTACACACTCCATGTTGGTCTATACACTCCGTGTTGGTCTACACACTCCGTGTTGGTCTACACACTCCGTGTTGGTCTACACACTCCGTGTTGGTCTACACACTCCGTGTTGGTCTACACACTCCGTGTTGGTCTACACACACCATGTTGGTCTACACACTCCATGTTAGTCTACACACTCCATGTTGGTCTACACACTCCGAGTTGGTCAACACACTCCGTGTTGGTCTACACACTCCATGTTAGTCTACACACTCCATGTTGGTCTACACACTCCATGTTAGTCTACACACTCCATGTTGGTCTACACACTCCATGTTAGTCTACACACTCCATGTTGGTCTACACACTCCGAGTTGGTCAACACACTCCGTGTTGGTCTACACACTCCGAGTTGGTCTACACACTTCGAGTTGGTCTACACACTCCGTGTTGGTCTACACACTCCATGTAGGTCTACACACTCCATGTTGGTCTACACACTCCATGTAGGTCTACACACTCCATGTAGGTCTACACACTCCATGTTGGTCTACACACTCCATGTTGGTCTACACACTCCGTGTTAGTCTACACACTCCGTGTTAGTCTACACACTCCATGTTGGTCTACACACTCCATGTTGGTCTACACACTCCGTGTTAGTCTACACACTCCGTGTTAGTCTACACACTCCATGTTGGTCTACACACTCCATGTTGGTCTACACACTCCGTGTTAGTCTACACACTCCATGTTGGTCTACACACTCCGTGTTGGTCTACACACTCCGTGTTAGTCTACTCACTCCGTGTTGGTCTACACACTCCGTGTTGGTCTACACACTCCATGTAAGTCTACACACTCCATGTTGGTCTACACACTCCGTGTTGGTGTACACACTCCATGTTGGTGTACACACTCCGTGTTGGTGTACACACTCCATGTAGGTCTACACACTCCATGTAGGTCTACACACTCCATGTAGGTCTACACACTCCATGTTGGTCTACACACTCCGTGTTGGTGTACACACTCCATGTTGGTGTACACACTCCGTGTTGGTGTACACACTCCATGTAGGTCTACACACTCCATGTAGGTCTACACACTCCATGTAGGTCTACACACTCCATGTTGGGCAACACACTCCGTGTTGGTCTACACACTCCATGTTGGTCTACACACTCCATGTTGGTCTACACACTCCGTGTTAGTCTACACACTCCGTGTTAGTCTACACACTCCATGTTGGTCTACACACTCCATGTTGGTCTACACACTCCGTGTTAGTCTACACACTCCGTGTTAGTCTACACACTCCATGTTGGTCTACACACTCCATGTTGGTCTACACACTCCGTGTTAGTCTACACACTCCATGTTGGTCTACACACTCCATGTTGGTCTACACACTCCGTGTTAGTCTACACACTCCATGTTGGTCTACACACTCCGTGTTGGTCTACACACTCCGTGTTAGTCTACTCACTCCGTGTTGGTCTACACACTCCGTGTTGGTCTACACACTCCATGTAAGTCTACACACTCCATGTTGGTCTACACACTCCATGTTGGTCTACACACTCCATGTTGGTCTACACACTCCATGTTGGTCTACACATTCCGAGTTGGTCTACACACTCCATGTTGGCCTACACACTCTGTGTTGGTCTACACACTACGTGTTGGTCTACACACTCCGTGTTGGTCTACACACTCCATGTTGGTCTACACACTCCATGTTGCTCTACAGACTCCGTGTTGGTCTACACACTCCGTGTTGGTCTACACACTCCGTGTTGGTCTACACACTCCGTGTTGGTCTACACACACCATGTTGGTCTACACACTCCGTGTTGGTCTATACACTCCGTGTTGGTCTACACACTCCGTGTTGGTCTACACACTCCGTGTTGGTCTACACACTCCGTGTTGGTCTACACACTCCGTGTTGGTCTACACATTCCGTGTTAGTCTACACACTCCGTGTTAGTCTACACACTCCGTGTTGGTCTACACACTCCGTGTTGGTCTACACACTCCGTGTTGGTCTACACATTCCGTGTTAGTCTACACACTCCGTGTTGGTCTACACACTCCGTGTTGGTCTACACACTCTGTGTTGGTCTACACACTCCGTGTAGGTCTACACACTCCATGTAGGTCTACACACTCCATGTAGGTCTACACACTCCGTGTTGGTCTACACACTCCGTGTTGGTCTACACACTCTATGTAGGTCTACACACTCCATGTAGGGCTACACACTCCATGTAGGGCTACACACTCCATGTTGGTCTACACACTCCATGTTGGTCTACACACTCCATGTTGGTCTACACACTCCATGTTGGTCTACACACTCCATGTAGGTCTACACACTCCATGTAGGGCTACACACTCCGTGTTGGTCTACACACTCCGTGTTGGTCTACACACTCCAGGTTGGTCTACACACTCCATGTTGGTCTACACACTCCATGTTGGTCTACACACTCGGTGTTGGTCTACACACTCCGTGTTGGTCTATACACTCCGTGTTGGTCTACACACTCCGTGTTAGTCTACACACTCCGTGTTGGTCTACACACTCCATGTAGGTCTACACACTCCATGTTGGTCTACACACTCCATGTTGGTCTACACACTTCGTGTTGGTCTACACACTCCGTGTTGGTCTACATACTCCGTGTTGGTCTACAAACTCCGTGTTGGGCTACACACTCCGTGTTGGGCTACACACTCCGTGTTGGGCGACACACACCATGTTGGTCTACACACTCCGTGTTGGTCTATACACTCCGTGTTGGTCTACACACTCCGTGTTGGTCTACACACTACGTGTTAGTCTACACACTCCATGTTGGTCTACACACACCATGTTGGTCTACACACTCCATGTTAGTTTACACACTTCGTGTTGGTCTACACACTCCATGTTGGTCTATACACTCCGTGTTGGTCTACACACTCCATGTTGGGCTACACACTCCATGTTGGTCTACACACACCATGTTGGTCTACACACTCCATGTTAGTTTACACACTTCGTGTTGGTCTACACACTCCATGTTGGTCTATACACTCCGTGTTGGTCTACACACTCCGTGTTGGTCTACACACTCCGTGTTGGTCTACACACTCCGTGTTGGTCTACACACTCCGTGTTGGTCTACACACTCCGTGTTGGTCTACACACACCATGTTGGTCTACACACTCCATGTTAGTCTACACACTCCATGTTGGTCTACACACTCCGAGTTGGTCAACACACTCCGTGTTGGTCTACACACTCCATGTTAGTCTACACACTCCATGTTGGTCTACACACTCCATGTTAGTCTACACACTCCATGTTGGTCTACACACTCCATGTTAGTCTACACACTCCATGTTGGTCTACACACTCCGAGTTGGTCAACACACTCCGTGTTGGTCTACACACTCCGAGTTGGTCTACACACTTCGAGTTGGTCTACACACTCCGTGTTGGTCTACACACTCCATGTAGGTCTACACACTCCATGTTGGTCTACACACTCCATGTAGGTCTACACACTCCATGTAGGTCTACACACTCCATGTTGGTCTACACACTCCATGTTGGTCTACACACTCCGTGTTAGTCTACACACTCCGTGTTAGTCTACACACTCCATGTTGGTCTACACACTCCATGTTGGTCTACACACTCCGTGTTAGTCTACACACTCCGTGTTAGTCTACACACTCCATGTTGGTCTACACACTCCATGTTGGTCTACACACTCCGTGTTAGTCTACACACTCCATGTTGGTCTACACACTCCGTGTTGGTCTACACACTCCGTGTTAGTCTACTCACTCCGTGTTGGTCTACACACTCCGTGTTGGTCTACACACTCCATGTAAGTCTACACACTCCATGTTGGTCTACACACTCCATGTTGGTCTACACACTCCATGTTGGTCTACACACTCCATGTTGGTCTACACATTCCGAGTTGGTCTACACACTCCATGTTGGCCTACACACTCTGTGTTGGTCTACACACTACGTGTTGGTCTACACACTCCGTGTTGGTCTACACACTCCATGTTGGTCTACACACTCCATGTTGCTCTACAGACTCCGTGTTGGTCTACACACTCCGTGTTGGTCTACACACTCCGTGTTGGTCTACACACTCCGTGTTGGTCTACACACACCATGTTGGTCTACACACTCCGTGTTGGTCTATACACTCCGTGTTGGTCTACACACTCCGTGTTGGTCTACACACTCCGTGTTGGTCTACACACTCCGTGTTGGTCTACACACTCCGTGTTGGTCTACACATTCCGTGTTAGTCTACACACTCCGTGTTAGTCTACACACTCCGTGTTGGTCTACACACTCTGTGTTGGTCTACACACTCCGTGTAGGTCTACACACTCCATGTAGGTCTACACACTCCATGTAGGTCTACACACTCCGTGTTGGTCTACACACTCCGTGTTGGTCTACACACTCTATGTAGGTCTACACACTCCATGTAGGGCTACACACTCCATGTAGGGCTACACACTCCATGTTGGTCTACACACTCCATGTTGGTCTACACACTCCATGTTGGTCTACACACTCCATGTTGGTCTACACACTCCATGTAGGTCTACACACTCCATGTAGGGCTACACACTCCGTGTTGGTCTACACACTCCGTGTTGGTCTACACACTCCAGGTTGGTCTACACACTCCATGTTGGTCTACACACTCCATGTTGGTCTACACACTCGGTGTTGGTCTACACACTCCGTGTTGGTCTATACACTCCGTGTTGGTCTACACACTCCGTGTTAGTCTACACACTCCGTGTTGGTCTACACACTCCATGTAGGTCTACACACTCCATGTTGGTCTACACACTCCATGTTGGTCTACACACTTCGTGTTGGTCTACACACTCCGTGTTGGTCTACACACTCCGTGTTGGTCTACAAACTCCGTGTTGGGCTACACACTCCGTGTTGGGCTACACACTCCGTGTTGGGCGACACACACCATGTTGGTCTACACACTCCGTGTTGGTCTATACACTCCGTGTTGGTCTACACACTCCGTGTTGGTCTACACACTACGTGTTAGTCTACACACTCCATGTTGGTCTACACACACCAGGTTGGTCTACACACTCCATGTTAGTTTACACACTTCGTGTTGGTCTACACACTCCATGTTGGTCTATACACTCCGTGTTGGTCTACACACTCCGTGTTGGTCTATACACTCCGTGTTGGGCTACACACTCCATGTTGGTCTACACACACCATGTTGGTCTACACACTCCATGTTAGTTTACACACTTCGTGTTGGTCTACACACTCCATGTTGGTCTATACACTCCGTGTTGGTCTACACACTCCGTGTTGGTCTACACACTCCGTGTTGGTCTACACACTCCGTGTTGGTCTACACACTCCGTGTTGGTCTACACACACCATGTTGGTCTACACACTCCATGTTAGTCTACACACTCCATGTTGGTCTACACACTCCGAGTTGGTCAACACACTCCGTGTTGGTCTACACACTCCATGTTAGTCTACACACTCCATGTTGGTCTACACACTCCATGTTAGTCTACACACTCCATGTTGGTCTACACACTCCATGTTAGTCTACACACTCCATGTTGGTCTACACACTCCGAGTTGGTCAACACACTCCGTGTTGGTCTACACACTCCGAGTTGGTCTACACACTTCGAGTTGGTCTACACACTCCGTGTTGGTCTACACACTCCATGTAGGTCTACACACTCCATGTTGGTCTACACACTCCATGTAGGTCTACACACTCCATGTAGGTCTACACACTCCATGTTGGTCTACACACTCCATGTTGGTCTACACACTCCGTGTTGGTCTACACACTCCGTGTTGGTCTACACACTCCATGTTAGTCTACACACTCCATGTTGGTCTACACACTCCATGTAGGTCTACACACTCCGTGTTGGTCTACACACTCCGTGTTAGTCTACACACTCCGTGTTAGTCTACACACTCCGTGTTAGTCTACACACTCCGTGTAGGTCTACACACTCCGTGTAGGTCTACACACTCCGTGTAGGTCTACACACTCCGTGTAGGTCTACACACTCCATGTTAGTCTACACACTCCATGTTGGTCTACACACTCCATGTTGGTCTACACACTCCATGTTGGTCTACACACTCTGTGTTGGTCTACACACTCCGTGTTGGTCTACACACTCCATGTTGGTCTACACACTCCGTGTTGGCCTACACACTCCATGTTGGTCTACACACTCCATGTTGGTCTACACACTCCGTGTTGGTCTACACACTCCATGTAGGTCTACACACTCCGTGTTGGTCTACACACACCATGTTGGTCTACACACTCCATGTTAGTTTATACACTCCGTGTTGGTCTACACACTCCATGTTGGTCTACACACTCCATGTTGGGCTACACACTCCATGTTGGTCTACACACTCCATGTTGGTCTACACACTCCATGTTGGTCTACACACTCCGTGTTGGTCTACACACTCCGTGTTGGTCTACACACTCCATGTAGGTCTACACACTCCATGTTGGTCTACACACTCCATGTTGGTCTACACACTCCGTTTTGGGTCTAGACACTCTGTGTTAGTCTACACACTCCATGTTGGTCTACACACTCCGAGTTGGTCTACACACTCCGAGTTGGTCTACACACTCCGTGTTAGTCTACACACTCCGTGTTGGGCAACACACTCCATGTTGGTCTACACACTCCATGTTGGTCTACACACTCCGTGTTGGTCTACACACTCCATGTAGGTCTACACACTCCATGTTGGTCTACACACTCCGTGTTGGTCTACACACTCCGAGTTGGTCTACACACTCCGTGTTGGTCTACACACTCCTATGTTGCTCTACACACTCCGTGTTGGTCTACACACTCCGTGTTGGTCTACACACTCCGTGTTGGTCTACACACTCCATGTTGGTCTACACACTCCGTGTTGGTCTACACACTCCATGTAGGTCTACACACTCCATGTAGGTCTACACACTCCGTGTTAGTCTACACACACCATGTTGGTCTACACACTCCATGTTGGTCTACACACTCCATGTAGGTCTACACACTCCGTGTTAGTCTACACACTCCGTGTTAGTCTACACACTCCGTGTTGGTCTACACACTCCGTGTAGGTCTACACACTCCATGTTGGTCTACACACACTCCGTGTTGGTCTACACACTCCATGTTAGTCTACTCACTCCGTGTTGGTCTACACACTCCTTGTTGGTCTACACACTCCGTGTTGGTCTACACACTCCATGTAGGTCTACACACTCCATGTTGGGCAACACACTCCATGTTGGTCTACACACTCCATGTAGGTCTACACACTCCATGTAGGTCTACACACTCCATGTAGGTCTACATACTCCATGTAGGTCTACACACTCCATGTAGGTCTACACACTCCATGTAGGTCTACACACTCCATGTTGGTCTACACACTCCATGTTGGTCTACACACTCCGTGTTGGTCTACACACTCCATGTAGGTCTACACACTCCGTGTTGGTCTACACACACCATGTTGGTCTACACACTCCATGTTAGTTTATACACTCCGTGTTGGTCTACACACTCCATGTTGGTCTACACACTCCATGTTGGGCTACACACTCCATGTTGGTCTACACACTCCATGTTGGTCTACACACTCCTTGTTGGTCTACACACTCAATGTAGGTCTACACACTCCGTGTTGGTCTACACACTCCATGTAGGTCTACACACTCCGTGTTGGTCTACACACACCATGTTGGTCTACACACTCCATGTTAGTTTATACACTCCGTGTTGGTCTACACACTCCATGTTGGTCTACACACTCCATGTTGGGCTACACACTCCATGTTGGTCTACACACTCCATGTTGGTCTACACACTCCTTGTTGGTCTACACACTCAATGTAGGTCTACACACTCCGTGTTAGTCTACACACTCCGTGTTGGTCTACACACTCCGTGTAGGTCTACACACTCCATGTTGGTCTACACACACTCCGTGTTGGTCTACACACTCCATGTTAGTCTACTCACTCCGTGTTGGTCTACACACTCCTTGTTGGTCTACACACTCCGTGTTGGTCTACACACTCCATGTAGGTCTACACACTCCATGTTGGGCAACACACTCCATGTTGGTCTACACACTCCATGTAGGTCTACACACTCCATGTAGGTCTACACACTCCATGTAGGTCTACATACTCCATGTAGGTCTACACACTCCATGTAGGTCTACACACTCCATGTAGGTCTACACACTCCATGTTGGTCTACACACTCCATGTTGGTCTACACACTCCGTGTTGGTCTACACACTCCATGTAGGTCTACACACTCCGTGTTGGTCTACACACACCATGTTGGTCTACACACTCCATGTTAGTTTATACACTCCGTGTTGGTCTACACACTCCATGTTGGTCTACACACTCCATGTTGGGCTACACACTCCATGTTGGTCTACACACTCCATGTTGGTCTACACACTCCTTGTTGGTCTACACACACCATGTTGGTCTACACACTCCATGTTGGTCTACACACTCCGTGTTGGTCTACACACTCCGTGTTGGTCTACACACTCCGTGTTGGTCTACACACTCCATGTAGGTCTACACACTCCATGTTGGCCTACACACTCTGTGTTGGTCTACACACTACGTGTTGGTCTACACACTCCGTGTTGGTCTACACACTCCATGTTGGTCTACACACTCCATGTTGCTCTACAGACTCCGTGTTGGTCTACACACTCCGTGTTGGTCTACACACTCCGTGTTGGTCTACACACTCCATGTTGGTCTACACACACCATGTTGGTCTACACACTCCGTGTTGGTCTATACACTCCGTGTTGGTCTACACACTCCGTGTTGGTCTACACACTCCGTGTTGGTCTACACACTCCGTGTTGGTCTACACACTCCGTGTTGGTCTACACATTCCGTGTTAGTCTACACACTCCGTGTTAGTCTACACACTCCGTGTTGGTCTACACACTCCGTGTTGGTCTACACACTCCGTGTTGGTCTACACATTCCGTGTTAGTCTACACACTCCGTGTTGGTCTACACACTCCGTGTTGGTCTACACACTCTGTGTTGGTCTACACACTCCGTGTAGGTCTACACACTCCATGTAGGTCTACACACTCCATGTAGGTCTACACACTCCGTGTTGGTCTACACACTCCGTGTTGGTCTACACACTCTATGTAGGTCTACACACTCCATGTAGGGCTACACACTCCATGTAGGGCTACACACTCCATGTTGGTCTACACACTCCATGTTGGTCTACACACTCCATGTTGGTCTACACACTCCATGTTGGTCTACACACTCCATGTAGGTCTACACACTCCATGTAGGGCTACACACTCCGTGTTGGTCTACACACTCCGTGTTGGTCTACACACTCCAGGTTGGTCTACACACTCCATGTTGGTCTACACACTCCATGTTGGTCTACACACACCATGTTGGTCTACACACTCCGTGTTGGTCTATACACTCCGTGTTGGTCTACACACTCCGTGTTGGTCTACACACTCCGTGTTGGTCTACACACTCCATGTAGGTCTACACACTCGGTGTTGGTCTATACACTCCGTGTTGGTCTACACACTCCGTGTTGGTCTACACACTACGTGTTAGTCTACACACTCCATGTTGGTCTACACACACCATGTTGGTCTACACACTCCATGTTAGTTTACACACTTCGTGTTGGTCTACACACTCCATGTTGGTCTATACACTCCGTGTTGGTCTACACACTCCGTGTTGGTCTATACACTCCGTGTTGGGCTACACACTCCGTGTTGGGCGACACACTCCATGTTGGTCTACACACACCATGTTGGTCTACACACTCCGTGTTGGTCTATACACTCCGTGTTGGTCTACACACTCCGTGTTGGTCTACACACTACGTGTTAGTCTACACACTCCATGTTGGTCTACACACACCATGTTGGTCTACACACTCCATGTTAGTTTACACACTTCGTGTTGGTCTACACACTCCATGTTGGTCTATACACTCCGTGTTGGTCTACACACTCCGTGTTGGTCTATACACTCCGTGTTGGGCTACACACTCCATGTTGGTCTACACACACCATGTTGGTCTACACACTCCATGTTAGTTTACACACTTCGTGTTGGTCTACACACTCCATGTTGGTCTATACACTCCGTGTTGGTCTACACACTCCGTGTTGGTCTACACACTCCGTGTTGGTCTACCCACTCCGTGTTGGTCTACACACTCCGTGTTGGTCTACACACTCCGTGTTGGTATACACACTCCATGTTGGTCTACACACACCATGTTGGTCTACACACTCCATGTTAGTCTACACACTCCATGTTGGTCTACACACTCCGAGTTGGTCAACACACTCCGTGTTGGTCTACACACTCCATGTTAGTCTACACACTCCATGTTGGTCTACACACTCCATGTTAGTCTACACACTCCATGTTGGTCTACACACTCCATGTTAGTCTACACACTCCATGTTGGTCTACACACTCCGAGTTGGTCAACACACTCCGTGTTGGTCTACACACTCCGAGTTGGTCTACACACTTCGAGTTGGTCTACACACTCCGTGTTGGTCTACACACTCCATGTAGGTCTACACACTCCATGTTGGTCTACACACTCCATGTAGGTCTACACACTCCATGTAGGTCTACACACTCCATGTTGGTCTACACACTCCATGTTGGTCTACACACTCCGTGTTGGTCTACACACTCCGTGTTGGTCTACACACTCCATGTTAGTCTACACACTCCATGTTGGTCTACACACTCCATGTAGGTCTACACACTCCGTGTTGGTCTACACACTCCGTGTTAGTCTACACACTCCGTGTTAGTCTACACACTCCGTGTTAGTCTACACACTCCGTGTAGGTCTACACACTCCGTGTAGGTCTACACACTCCGTGTAGGTCTACACACTCCGTGTAGGTCTACACACTCCATGTTAGTCTACACACTCCATGTTGGTCTACACACTCCATGTTGGTCTACACACTCCATGTTGGTCTACACACTCTGTGTTGGTCTACACACTCCGTGTTGGTCTACACACTCCATGTTGGTCTACACACTCCGTGTTGGCCTACACACTCCATGTTGGTCTACACACTCCATGTTGGTCTACACACTCCGTGTTGGTCTACACACTCCATGTAGGTCTACACACTCCGTGTTGGTCTACACACACCATGTTGGTCTACACACTCCATGTTAGTTTATACACTCCGTGTTGGTCTACACACTCCATGTTGGTCTACACACTCCATGTTGGGCTACACACTCCATGTTGGTCTACACACTCCATGTTGGTCTACACACTCCATGTTGGTCTACACACTCCGTGTTGGTCTACACACTCCGTGTTGGTCTACACACTCCATGTAGGTCTACACACTCCATGTTGGTCTACACACTCCATGTTGGTCTACACACTCCGTTTTGGGTCTAGACACTCTGTGTTAGTCTACACACTCCATGTTGGTCTACACACTCCGAGTTGGTCTACACACTCCGAGTTGGTCTACACACTCCGTGTTAGTCTACACACTCCGTGTTGGGCAACACACTCCATGTTGGTCTACACACTCCATGTTGGTCTACAGACTCCGTGTTGGTCTACACACTCCATGTAGGTCTACACACTCCATGTTGGTCTACACACTCCGTGTTGGTCTACACACTCCGAGTTGGTCTACACACTCCGTGTTGGTCTACACACTCCTATGTTGCTCTACACACTCCGTGTTGGTCTACACACTCCGTGTTGGTCTACACACTCCGTGTTGGTCTACACACTCCATGTTGGTCTACACACTCCGTGTTGGTCTACACACTCCATGTAGGTCTACACACTCCATGTAGGTCTACACACTCCGTGTTAGTCTACACACACCATGTTGGTCTACACACTCCATGTTGGTCTACACACTCCATGTAGGTCTACACACTCCGTGTTAGTCTACACACTCCGTGTTAGTCTACACACTCCGTGTTGGTCTACACACTCCGTGTAGGTCTACACACTCCATGTTGGTCTACACACACTCCGTGTTGGTCTACACACTCCATGTTAGTCTACTCACTCCGTGTTGGTCTACACACTCCTTGTTGGTCTACACACTCCGTGTTGGTCTACACACTCCATGTAGGTCTACACACTCCATGTTGGGCAACACACTCCATGTTGGTCTACACACTCCATGTAGGTCTACACACTCCATGTAGGTCTACACACTCCATGTAGGTCTACATACTCCATGTAGGTCTACACACTCCATGTAGGTCTACACACTCCATGTAGGTCTACACACTCCATGTTGGTCTACACACTCCATGTTGGTCTACACACTCCGTGTTGGTCTACACACTCCATGTAGGTCTACACACTCCGTGTTGGTCTACACACACCATGTTGGTCTACACACTCCATGTTAGTTTATACACTCCGTGTTGGTCTACACACTCCATGTTGGTCTACACACTCCATGTTGGGCTACACACTCCATGTTGGTCTACACACTCCATGTTGGTCTACACACACCATGTTGGTCTACACACTCCATGTTGGTCTACACACTCCGTGTTGGTCTACACACTCCGTGTTGGTCTACACACTCCGTGTTGGTCTACACACTCCATGTAGGTCTACACACTCCATGTTGGTCTACACACTCCATGTTGGTCTACACACTCCGTGTTAGTCTACACACTCCATGTTGGTCTACACACTCCATGTTGGTCTACACACTCCATGTTGGTCTACACACTCCGTGTTGGTCTACACACTCCGTGTTAGTCTACACACTCCGTGTTGGTCTACACACTCCGTTTTAGTCTACACACTCCGTGTTAGTCTACACACTCCGTGTTGGTCTACACACTCCGTTTTAGTCTACACACTCCGTGTTGGTCTACACACTCTGTGTTGGTCTACACACTCCATGTAGGTCTACACACTCCATGTAGGTCTACACACTCCATGTAGGTCTACACACTCCATGTTGGTCTACACACTCCATGTAAGTCTACACACTCCGTATTGGTCTACACACTCCGTGTTGGTCAACACACTCCGTGTTGGTCTACACACTCCGAGTTGGTCTACACACTTCGAGTTGGTCTACACACTCCGTGTTGGTCTACACACTCCATGTAGGTCTACACACTCCATGTTGGTCTACACACTCCATGTTGGTCTACACACTCCATGTTGGTCTACACACTCCGTGTTGGTCTACACACTCCATGTTGGTCTACACACTCCGTGTTGGTCCACACACTCCATGTTGGTCTACACACTCCGTGTTAGTCTACACACTCCGTGTTGGTCTACACACTCCATGTTGGTCTACACACTCCATGTAGGTCTACACACTCCATGTTGGTCTACACACTCCATGTTGGTCTACACACTCCATGTTGGTCTACACACTCCATGTTGGTCTACACACTCCGTGTTGGTCTACACACTCCATGTAGGGCTACACACTCCATGTTGGTCTACACACTCCATGTTGGTCTACACACTCCATGTAGGTCTACACACTCCATGTTGGTCTATACACTCCATGTTGGCCTACACACTCCATGTTGGTCTACACACTCCATGTTGGTCTACACACTCCATGTAGGTCTACATACTCCATGTTGGTCTACACACTCCATGTAGGTCTACACACTCCATGTTGGTCTACACACTCCGTGTTGGCCTACACACTCCGTGTTAGTCTACACACTCCGTGTTGGTCTACACACTCCATGTAGGTCTACACACTCCATGCTGGTCTACACACTCCATGTTGGTCTACACACTCCATGTTGGTCTACACACTCCATGTTGGTCTACACACTCCATGTTGGGCAACACACTCCATGTTGGTCTACACACTCCATGTTGGTCTACACACTCCATGTTGGTCTACACACTCCATGTTGGTCTACACACTCCATGTTGGTCTACACACTCCGTGTTGGTCTACACACTCCAGGTTGGTCTACACACTCCGTGTTGGTCTACACACTCCATGTTGGTCTACACACTCCGTGTTGGTCTAAACACTCCATGTTGGTCTAAACACTCTATGTTGGTCTACACACTCTATGTTGGTCTACACACTCCATGTTGGTCTACACACTCCATGTAGGTCTACACACTCCATGTAGGTCTACACACTCCGTGTTGGTCTACACACTCCGTGTTGGTCTACACACTCCGTGTTGGTCTACACACTCCATGTTAGTCTACACACACCATGTTGGTCTACACACTCCATGTAGGTCTACACACTCCATGTTGGTCTACACACTCCATGTTGGTCTACACACTCCATGTTGGTCTACACACTCCATGTTGGTCTACACACTCCATGTAGGTCTACACACTCCATGTTGGTCTACACACTCCATGTTGGTCTACACACTCCATGTTGGTCTACACACTCCATGTTGGTCTACACACTCCGTGTTGGTCTACACACTCCATGTAGGGCTACACACTCCATGTTGGTCTACACACTCCATGTTGGTCTACACACTCCATGTAGGTCTACACACTCCATGTTGGTCTATACACTCCATGTTGGCCTACACACTCCATGTTGGTCTACACACTCCATGTTGGTCTACACACTCCATGTAGGTCTACATACTCCATGTTGGTCTACACACTCCATGTAGGTCTACACACTCCATGTTGGTCTACACACTCCGTGTTGGTCTACACACTCCATGTTGGTCTACACACTCCGTGTTGGTCTACACACTCCATGTAGGGCTACACACTCCATGTTGGTCTACACACTCCATGTTGGTCTACACACTCCATGTAGGTCTACACACTCCATGTTGGTCTATACACTCCATGTTGGCCTACACACTCCATGTTGGTCTACACACTCCATGTTGGTCTACACACTCCATGTAGGTCTACATACTCCATGTTGGTCTACACACTCCATGTAGGTCTACACACTCCATATTGGTCTACACACTCCGTGTTGGCCTACACACTCCGTGTTAGTCTACACACTCCGTGTTGGTCTACACACTCCATGTAGGTCTACACACTCCATGCTGGTCTACACACTCCATGTTGGTCTACACACTCCATGTTGGTCTACACACTCCATGTTGGTCTACACACTCCATGTTGGGCAACACACTCCATGTTGGTCTACACACTCCATGTTGGTCTACACACTCCATGTTGGTCTACACACTCCATGTTGGTCTACACACTCCGTGTTGGTCTACACACTCCAGGTTGGTCTACACACTCCGTGTTGGTCTACACACTCCATGTTGGTCTACACACTCCGTGTTGGTCTAAACACTCCATGTTGGTCTAAACACTCTATGTTGGTCTACACACTCTATGTTGGTCTACACACTCCATGTTGGTCTACACACTCCATGTAGGTCTACACACTCCATGTAGGTCTACACACTCCGTGTTGGTCTACACACTCCGTGTTGGTCTACACACTCCGTGTTGGTCTACACACTCCATGTTAGTCTACACACACCATGTTGGTCTACACACTCCATGTAGGTCTACACACTCCATGTTGGTCTACACACTCCATGTTGGTCTACACACTCCGTGTTGGTCTACACACTCCATGTTGGTCTATACACTCCATGTTGGTCTATACACTCTGTGTTGGTCTACACACTCCGTGTTGGTCTACACACTCCATGTTGGTCTACACACTCCATGTTGGGCAACACACTCCATGTTGGGCAACACACTCCATGTTGGTCTACACACTCCATGTAGGTCTACACACACCATGTTGGTCTACACACTCCATGTTGGTCTACACACACAATGTTAGTTTACACACTCCGTGTTGGTCTACACACTCCGTGTTGGTCTACACACTCCGTGTTAGTCTACACACTCCATGTTGGTCTACACACTCCATGTTGGTCTACACACTTCGTGTTGGTCTACACACTCCATGTTGGTCTACACACTCCATGTTGGGCAACACACTCCATGTTGGGCAACACACTCCATGTTGGTCTACACACTCCATGTAGGTCTACACACACCATGTTGGTCTACACACTCCTTGTTAGTCTACAAACTCCATGTTAGTCTACACACTCCGTGTTGGTCTACACACTCCGTGTTGGTCTACACACTCCATGTTGGTCTACACACTCCATTTTGGTCTACACACTCCGTGTTGGCCTACACACTCCATGTAGGTCTACACACTCCATGTAGGTCTACACACTCCGTGTTGGTCTACACACTCCGTGTTGGTCTACACACTCCATGTTGGTCTACACACTCCATGTACGTCCACACACTCCATGTAGGGCTACACACTCCATGTAGGGCTACACACTCCATGTTAGTCTACACACTCCATGTTGGTCTACACACTCCGTGTAGGTCTACACACTCCATGTTAGTCTACACACTCCGTGTTGGTCTACACACTCCATGTTGGTCTACACACTCCATGTAGTTCTACACACTCCATGTAGGGCTACACACTCCATGTAGGGCTACACACTCAATGTTGGTCTACACACTCCATGTAGGTCTACATACTCCATGTTGGTCTACACACTCCATGTAGGTCTACACACTCCGTGTTGGTCTACACACTCCATGTAGGTCTACACACTCCATGTTGGTCTACACACTCCATGTTGGTCTACACACTCCATGTAGGTCTACACACTCCATGTTGGTCTACACACTCCATGTTGGTCTACAAACTCCATGTTGGTCTACACACTCCTTGTTAGTCTACACACTCCATGTTGGTCTACACACTCCATGTTGGTCTACACACTCCGTGTTGGTCTACACACTCCATGTAGGTCTACACACTCCATGTTGGTCTACACACTCCATGTTGGTCTACAAACTCCATGTTGGTCTACACACTCCATGTTGGTCTACACACTCCATGTTGGTCTACACACTCCATGTTGGTCTACACACTCCGTGTTGGTCTACACACTCCATGTAGGGCTACACACTCCATGTTGGTCTACACACTCCATGTTGGTCTACACACTCCATGTAGGTCTACATACTCCATGTTGGTCTACACACTCCATGTAGGTCTACACACTCCATGTTGGTCTACACACTCCGTGTTGGCCTACACACTCCGTGTTAGTCTACACACTCCGTGTTGGTCTACACACTCCATGTAGGTCTACACACTCCATGCTGGTCTACACACTCCATGTTGGTCTACACACTCCATGTTGGTCTACACACTCCATGTTGGTCTACACACTCCATGTTGGGCAACACACTCCATGTTGGTCTACACACTCCATGTTGGTCTACACACTCCATGTTGGTCTACACACTCCATGTTGGTCTACACACTCCGTGTTGGTCTACACACTCCAGGTTGGTCTACACACTCCGTGTTGGTCTACACACTCCATGTTGGTCTACACACTCCGTGTTGGTCTAAACACTCCATGTTGGTCTAAACACTCTATGTTGGTCTACACACTCTATGTTGGTCTACACACTCCATGTTGGTCTACACACTCCATGTAGGTCTACACACTCCATGTAGGTCTACACACTCCGTGTTGGTCTACACACTCCGTGTTGGTCTACACACTCCGTGTTGGTCTACACACTCCATGTTAGTCTACACACACCATGTTGGTCTACACACTCCATGTAGGTCTACACACTCCATGTTGGTCTACACACTCCATGTTGGTCTACACACTCCATGTTGGTCTACACACTCCATGTTGGTCTACACACTCCATGTTGGTCTACACACTCCATGTAGGTCTACACACTCCATGTTGGTCTACACACTCCATGTTGGTCTACACACTCCATGTTGGTCTACACACTCCATGTTGGTCTACACACTCCGTGTTGGTCTACACACTCCATGTAGGGCTACACACTCCATGTTGGTCTACACACTCCATGTTGGTCTACACACTCCATGTAGGTCTACACACTCCATGTTGGTCTATACACTCCATGTTGGCCTACACACTCCATGTTGGTCTACACACTCCATGTTGGTCTACACACTCCATGTAGGTCTACATACTCCATGTTGGTCTACACACTCCATGTAGGTCTACACACTCCATGTTGGTCTACACACTCCGTGTTGGTCTACACACTCCATGTTGGTCTACACACTCCGTGTTGGTCTACACACTCCATGTAGGGCTACACACTCCATGTTGGTCTACACACTCCATGTTGGTCTACACACTCCATGTAGGTCTACACACTCCATGTTGGTCTATACACTCCATGTTGGCCTACACACTCCATGTTGGTCTACACACTCCATGTTGGTCTACACACTCCATGTAGGTCTACATACTCCATGTTGGTCTACACACTCCATGTAGGTCTACACACTCCATATTGGTCTACACACTCCGTGTTGGCCTACACACTCCGTGTTAGTCTACACACTCCGTGTTGGTCTACACACTCCATGTAGGTCTACACACTCCATGCTGGTCTACACACTCCATGTTGGTCTACACACTCCATGTTGGTCTACACACTCCATGTTGGTCTACACACTCCATGTTGGGCAACACACTCCATGTTGGTCTACACACTCCATGTTGGTCTACACACTCCATGTTGGTCTACACACTCCATGTTGGTCTACACACTCCGTGTTGGTCTACACACTCCAGGTTGGTCTACACACTCCGTGTTGGTCTACACACTCCATGTTGGTCTACACACTCCGTGTTGGTCTAAACACTCCATGTTGGTCTAAACACTCTATGTTGGTCTACACACTCTATGTTGGTCTACACACTCCATGTTGGTCTACACACTCCATGTAGGTCTACACACTCCATGTAGGTCTACACACTCCGTGTTGGTCTACACACTCCGTGTTGGTCTACACACTCCGTGTTGGTCTACACACTCCATGTTAGTCTACACACACCATGTTGGTCTACACACTCCATGTAGGTCTACACACTCCATGTTGGTCTACACACTCCATGTTGGTCTACACACTCCATGTTGGTCTACACACTCCGTGTTGGTCTACACACTCCATGTTGGTCTATACACTCCATGTTGGTCTATACACTCTGTGTTGGTCTACACACTCCGTGTTGGTCTACACACTCCATGTTGGTCTACACACTCCATGTTGGGCAACACACTCCATGTTGGGCAACACACTCCATGTTGGTCTACACACTCCATGTAGGTCTACACACACCATGTTGGTCTACACACTCCATGTTGGTCTACACACACAATGTTAGTTTACACACTCCGTGTTGGTCTACACACTCCGTGTTGGTCTACACACTCCGTGTTAGTCTACACACTCCATGTTGGTCTACACACTCCATGTTGGTCTACACACTTCGTGTTGGTCTACACACTCCATGTTGGTCTACACACTCCATGTTGGGCAACACACTCCATGTTGGGCAACACACTCCATGTTGGTCTACACACTCCATGTAGGTCTACACACACCATGTTGGTCTACACACTCCTTGTTAGTCTACAAACTCCATGTTAGTCTACACACTCCGTGTTGGTCTACACACTCCGTGTTGGTCTACACACTCCATGTTGGTCTACACACTCCATTTTGGTCTACACACTCCGTGTTGGCCTACACACTCCATGTAGGTCTACACACTCCATGTAGGTCTACACACTCCGTGTTGGTCTACACACTCCGTGTTGGTCTACACACTCCATGTTGGTCTACACACTCCATGTACGTCCACACACTCCATGTAGGGCTACACACTCCATGTAGGGCTACACACTCCATGTTAGTCTACACACTCCATGTTGGTCTACACACTCCGTGTAGGTCTACACACTCCATGTTAGTCTACACACTCCGTGTTGGTCTACACACTCCATGTTGGTCTACACACTCCATGTAGTTCTACACACTCCATGTAGGGCTACACACTCCATGTAGGGCTACACACTCAATGTTGGTCTACACACTCCATGTAGGTCTACATACTCCATGTTGGTCTACACACTCCATGTAGGTCTACACACTCCGTGTTGGTCTACACACTCCATGTAGGTCTACACACTCCATGTTGGTCTACACACTCCATGTTGGTCTACACACTCCATGTAGGTCTACACACTCCATGTTGGTCTACACACTCCATGTTGGTCTACAAACTCCATGTTGGTCTACACACTCCTTGTTAGTCTACACACTCCATGTTGGTCTATACACTCCATGTTGGTCTATACACTCCGTGTTGGTCTACACACTCCATGTTGGTCTACACACTCCATGTTGGTCTACACACTCCTTGTTAGTCTACACACTCCGTGTTAGTCCTAATTGGACCTGACTGGGCTGCAACATCTCAGGTGCCAAGTTCCATTCATTGTGGTGCTCCTCAAAGGCCTCAAGGAACCAACACCAGTCTTTGGAAAATTACTGAAGATATTTGTTGGTTATAATTACTTCTTATAGTTACTTCTTACTTCCCCAAAAACATTCAATTATGGAGTCTAAAGTTGCAGATTCCTGGAGTCTAAAGTGATTGTTGTGTTTATTGTGATATGTTGTCTGTGATTGTTGTGTTATTGTGATATGTTGTCTGCGATTGTTGTGTTTATTGTGATATGTTGTCTGTGATTGTTGTGTTTATTGTGATATGTTGTCTGTGATTGTTGTGTTGATTGTGATATATTGTCTGTGATTGTTGTGTTTATTGTGATATGTTGTCTGTGATTGTTGTGTTTATTGTGATATGTTGTCTGTGATTGTTGTGTTTATTGTGATGTGTTGTCTATGATTGTTGTGTTTATTGTGATATGTTGTCTGTGATTGTTGTGTTTATTGTGATATGTTGTCTGTGATTGTTGTGTTTATTGTGATATGTTGTCTGTGATTGTTGTGTTTATTGTGATATGTTGTCTGTGATTGTTGTGTTTATTGTGATATGTTGTCTGTGATTGTGGTGTTTATTGTGATATGTTGTCTGTGATTGTTGTGTTTATTGTGATATGTTGTCAGTGATTGTTGTGTTTATTGTGATATGTTGTCTGTGATTGTTGTGTTTATTGTGATATGTTGTCTGTGATTGTTGTGTTTATTGTGATATGTTGTCTGTGATTGATGTGTTTATTGTGATATGTTGTCTGTGATTGTTGTGTTTATTGTGATATGTTGTCTGTGATTGTTGTGTTGATTGTGATATGTTGTCTGTGATTGTTGTGTTTATTGTGATATGTTGTCTGTGATTGTTGTGTTATTGTGATATGTTGTCTGTGATTGTTGTGTTTATTGTGATATGTTGTCTGTGATTGTTGTGTTGATTGTGATATGTTGTCTGTGATTGTTGTGTTTATTGTGATATGTTGTCTGTGATTGTTGTGTTTATTGTGATATGTTGTCTCTGATTGTTGTGTTTATTGTGATATGTTGTCTGTGATTGTTGTGTTTATTGTGATATGTTGTCTGTGATTGTTGTGTTGATTGTGATATATTGTCTGTGATTGTTGTGTTTATTGTGATATGTTGTCTGTGATTGTTGTGTTTATTGTGATATGTTGTCTGTGATTGTTGTGTTTATTGTGATATGTTGTCTATGATTGTTGTGTTTATTGTGATATGTTGTCTGTGATTGTTGTGTTTATTGTGATATGTTGTCTGTGATTGTTGTGTTTATTGTGATATGTTGTCTGTGATTGTTGTGTTTATTGTGATATGTTGTCTGTGATTGTTGTGTTTATTGTGATATGTTGTCTGTGATTGTTGTGTTGATTGTGATATGTTGTCTGTGATTGTTGTGTTATTGTGATATGTTGTCTGTGATTGTTGTGTTGATTGTGATATATTGTCTGTGATTGTTGTGTTTATTGTGATATGTTGTCTGTGATTGTTGTGTTTATTGTGATATGTTGTCTGTGATTGTTGTGTTTATTGTGATATGTTGTGTGTGATTGTTGTGTTATTGTGATATGTTGTCTGTGATTGTTGTGTTTATTGTGGTATGTTGTCTGTGATTGTTGTGTTTATTGTGGTATGTTGTCTGTGATTGTTGTGTTTATTGTGATATGTTGTGTGTGATTGTTGTGTTGATTGTGATATGTTGTCTGTGATTGTTGTGTTGATTGTGATTGTTGTGTTTATTGTGATTGTTGTGTTTATTGTGATATGTTGTCTGTGATTGTTGTGTTTATTGTGATATGTTGTCTGTGATTGTTGTGTTTATTGTGATATGTTGTCTGTGATTGTTGTGTTTATTGTGATATGTTGTCTGTGATTGTTGTGTTTATTGTGATATGTTGTCTGTGATTGTTGTGTTGATTGTGATATGTTGTCTGTGATTGTTGTGTTATTGTGATATGTTGTCTGTGATTGTTGTGTTGATTGTGATATATTGTCTGTGATTGTTGTGTTTATTGTGATATGTTGTCTGTGATTGTTGTGTTTATTGTGATATGTTGTCTGTGATTGTTGTGTTTATTGTGATATGTTGTGTGTGATTGTTGTGTTATTGTGATATGTTGTCTGTGATTGTTGTGTTTATTGTGGTATGTTGTCTGTGATTGTTGTGTTTATTGTGATATGTTGTGTGTGATTGTTGTGTTGATTGTGATATGTTGTCTGTGATTGTTGTGTTGATTGTGATTGTTGTGTTTATTGTGATTGTTGTGTTTATTGTGATATGTTGTCTGTGATTGTTGTGTTTATTGTGATATGTTGTCTGTGATTGTTGTGTTGATTGTGATTGTTGTGTTTATTGTGATTGTTGTGTTTATTGTGATATGTTGTGTGTGATTGTTGTGTTATTGTGATATGTTGTCTGTGATTGTTGTGTTTATTGTGATATGTTGTCTGTGATTGTTGTGTTTATTGTGATATGTTGTCTGTGATTGTTGTGTTGATTGTGATTGTTGTGTTTATTGTGATTGTTGTGTTTATTGTGATATGTTGTCTGTGATTGTTGTGTTTATTGTGTGATATGTTGTCTGTGATTGTTGTGTTGATTGTGATTGTTGTGTTTATTGTGATTGTTGTGTTTATTGTGATATGTTGTCTGTGATTGTTGTGTTTATTCCACAATGTGAGCATAAAATAGTCAGCAAGAGGATTAAGTAAGGGGAATAAAGGCGAGTACAGAGAGATGTTCCTTCTCAGCCATTAAAGTGATTTGGAAGTGGAGTAAAATATTCTCCATATTTTGTCTTCTTCTCCACCAACACAACTAACTCATTCTCCCTTTCAGCTGCAGCTAGTGCCATCACACCATGACAGTCATCTGCCTTCATTTGCATCCTCCTCCCCACCAACACACCTTCCTCCTCCCCACCAACACACCTTCCTCCTCCCTCACCAAAACACCTTCCTCCTCCCTCACCAACACACCTTCCTCCACCCCACCAACACACCTTCCTCCACCCCACCAACACACCTTCCTCCTCCCCACCAACACACCTTCCTCCTCCCCACCAACACACCTTCCTCCTCCCCACCAACACACCTTCTTCCTCCCCACCAACACACCTCGCTCCTCCCCACCAACACACCTTCCTCCTCCTCACCAACACACCTTCCTCCACCCCACCAACACACCTTCCTCCTCCCCACCAACACACCTTCCTCCTCCCTCACCAACACACCTTCCTCCACCCCACCCACACACCTTCCTCCACCCCACCAACACACCTTCCTCCTCCCCACCAACACACCTTCCTCCACCCCACCAACACACCTTCTTCCTCCCCACCAACACACCTCACTCCTCCCCACCAACACACCTTCCTCCTCCCCACCAACACACCTTCCTCCTCCCCACCAACACACCTTCCTCCTCCCCACCAACACACCTTCTTCCTCCCCACCAACACACCTCGCTCCTCCCCACCAACACACCTTCCTCCTCCTCACCAACACACCTTCCTCCACCCCACCAACACACCTTCCTCCTCCCCACCAACACACCTTCCTCCTCCCTCACCAACACACCTTCCTCCACCCCACCCACACACCTTCCTCCACCCCACCAACACACCTTCCTCCTCCCCACCAACACACCTTCCTCCACCCCACCAACACACCTTCTTCCTCCCCACCAACACACCTCACTCCTCCCCACCAACACACCTTCCTCCACCCCACCAACACACCTTCCTCCACCCCACCAACACACTTTCCTCCACCCTCACCAACACACCTTCCTCCTCCTTCACCAAAGCATCTTCCTCCTCCCCACCAACACACCTTCCTCCTCCCTCACCAAAACACCTTCCTCCTCCCCACCAACACACCTTCCTCCTCCTCACCAACACACCTTCCTCCACCCCACCAACACACCTTCCTCCACCCCACCAACACACCTTCCTCCTCACCACCAACACACCTTCCTCTTCCCTCACCAACACACCTTCCTCCTCCCCACCAACACACCTTCCTCCACCCCACAAATACACCTTCCTCCTCCCTCACCAACACACCTTCCTCCACCCCACCAACACACCTTCCTCCTCCCCACCAACACACCTTCCTCCACCCCACCAACACACCTTCTTCCTCCCCACCAACACACCTCACTCCTCCCCACCAACACACCTTCCTCCACCCCACCAACACACCTTCCTCCACCCCACCAACACACTTTCCTCCACCCTCACCAACACACCTTCCTCCTCCTTCACCAAAGCACCTTCCTCCTCCCCACCAACACACCTTCCTCCTCCCTCACCAAAACACCTTCCTCCTCCCCACCAACACACCTTCCTCCTCCTCACCAACACACCTTCCTCCACCCCACCAACACACCTTCCTCCACCCCACCAACACACCTTCCTCCTCACCACCAACACACCTTCCTCTTCCCTCACCAACACACCTTCCTCCTTCCCACCAACACACCTTCCTCCACCCCACAAATACACCTTCCTCCTCCCTCACCAACACACCTTCCTCCTCCCCACCAACACACCTTCCTCCTCCCTCACCAACACACCTTTCTCCTCCCCACCAACACACCTTCCTCCTGCCCACAAACACACCTTCCTCCTCCCTCACCAACACACCTTCCTCCTCCCCACCAACACACCTTCCTCCACCACACCAACACACCTTCCTCTTCCCTCACCAACACACCTCCCCCTCCCCACCAACACACCTTCCTCCACCCCACAAACACACCTTCCTCCTCCCTCACCAACACACCTTCCTCCACCCCACCAACACACCTTCCTCCTCCCTCACCAACACACCTCCCTCCTCCCTCACCAGCACACCTTCCTCCTCCCTCACCAACACACCTTCCTCCTCCCCACCAACACACCTTCCTCCTCCCCACCAACACACCTTCCTCCACCCCACCAACACACCTTCTTCCTCCCCACCAACACACCTCACTCCTCCCCACCAACACACCTTCCTCCACCCCATCAACACACCTTCCTCCACCCCAGCAACACACTTTCCTCCACCCTCACCAACACACCTTCCTCGTCCTTCACCAAAGCACCTTCCTCCTCCCCACCAACACACCTTCCTCCTCCCTCACCAAAACACCTTCCTCCTCCCCACCAACACACCTTCCTCCTCCTCACCAACACACCTTCCTCCACCCCACCAACACACCTTCCTCCACCCCACCAACACACCTTCCTCCTCACCACCAACACACCTTCCTCTTCCCTCACCAACACACCTCCCTCCTCCCCAACAACACACCTTCCTCCACCCCACAAATACACCTTCCTCCTCCCTCACCAACACACCTTCCTCCTCCCCACCAACACATCTTCCTCCTCCCTCACCAACACACCTTCCTCCACCCCACCAACACACCTTCCTCCACCCCACCAACACACCTTCCTCCTCCCCACCAACACACCTTCCTCCACCCCACCAACACACCTTCTTCCTCCCCACCAACACACCTCACTCCTCCCCACCAACACACCTTCCTCCTCCCCACCAACACACCTTCTTCCTCCCCACCAACACACCTCACTCCTCCCCACAAACACACCTTCCTCCTCCCCACCAACACACCTTCCTCCACCCCACCAACACACCTTCTTCCTCCCCACCAACACACCTCACTCCTCCCCACCAACACACCTTCCTCCTCCCCACCAACACACCTTCTTCCTCCCCACCAACACACCTCACTCCTCCCCACCAACACACCTTCCTCCTCCTCACCAACACACCTTCCTCCACCCCACCAACACACCTTCCTCCTCCCCACCAACACACCTTCCTCCTCCCTCACCAACACACCTTCCTCTTCCCCCACCAACACACCTTCCTCCACCCCACCAACACACCTTCCTCCTCCCCACCAACACACCTTCCTCCTCACCACCAACACACCTTCCTCCACCCCACCAACACACCTTCCTCCTCCCTCACCAACACACCTCCCTCCTCCCTCACCAGCACACCTTCCTCATCCCTCACCAACACACCTTCCTCCTCCCTCACCAGCACACCTTCCTCCTCCCTCACCAACACACCTTCCTCCACCCCACGAACACACCTTCCTCCTCCCTCACCAGCACACATTCCGCCTCCCTCACCAACACACCTTCCTCCTCCTCACCAACACACCTTCCTCCTCCCCACCAACACACCTTCCTCCTCCCCACCAACACACCTTCCTCCTCCCTCACCAACACACCTTCCTCCTCACCACCAACACACCTTCCTCCTCCCCACCAACACACCTTCCCCCTCCCCACCAACACACCTTCTTCCACCCCACCAACACACCTTCCTCCTCCCCACAAACACACCTTCCTCCTCCCCACCAACACACCTTCCTCCTCCCCACCAACACACCTTCTTCCACCCCACCAACACACCTTCCTCCTCCCCACCAACACACCTTCCTCCTCCCCACCAACACACCTTCCTCCTCCCCACCAACACACCTGCCTCCTCCCCACCAACACACCTTCCTCCTCCCCACCAACACACCTTCCTCCACCCCACCAACACACCTTCCTCCTCCCCACCAACACACCTTCCTCCTCCCTCACCAACACACCTTCCTCCACCCCACCAACACACCTTCCTCCTCCCCACCCACACACCTTCCTCCACCCCACCAACACACCTTCCTCCTCCCCACCAACACACCTTCCTCCACCCCACCAACACACCTTCTTCCTCCCCACCAACACACCTCACTCCTCCCCACCAACACACCTTCCTCCACCCCACCAACACACCTTCCTCCTCCTTCACCAAAGCACCTTCCTCCTCACCAACAACACACCTTCCTCCTCCCTCACCAACACACCTTCCTCCTCCCCACCAACACACCTTCCTCCTCCCTCACCAACACACCTTCTTCCACCCCACCAACACACCTTCTTCCTCCCCACCAACACACCTCACTCCTCCCCACCAACACACCTTCCTCCACCCCACCAACACACCTTCCTCCACCCCACCAACACACCTTCCTCCACCCCACCAACACACCTTCCTCCACCCTCACCAACACACCTTCCTCCTCCTTCACCAAAGCACCTTCCTCCTCACCAACAACACACCTTCCTCCTCCCCACCAACACACCTTCCTCCTCCCCACCAACACACCTTCCTCCTCCGACACCAACACACCTTCCTCCTCCTCACCAACACACCTTCCTCCTCCCCACCAACACACCTTCCTCCTCCCCACCAACACACCTTCTTCCTCCTCACCAACACACCTTCCTCCACCCCACCAACACACCTTCCTCCTCACCACCAACACACCTTCTTCCACCCCACCAACACACCTTCCTCCTCCCCACCAACACACCTTCCTCCTCCCTCACCAACACACCTTCCTCCTCACCACCAACACACCTTCCTCCTCCCCACCAACACACCTTCCTCCTCCCCACCAACACACCTCACTCCTCCCCACAAACACACCTTCCTCCTCCCCACCAACACACCTTCCTCCACCCCACCAACACACCTTCTTCCTCCCCACCAACACACCTCACTCCTCCCCACCAACACACCTTCCTCCTCCCCACCAACACACCTTCTTCCTCCCCACCAACACACCTCACTCCTCCCCACCAACACACCTTCCTCCTCCTCACCAACACACCTTCCTCCACCCCACCAACACACCTTCCTCCTCCCCACCAACACACCTTCCTCCTCCCTCACCAACACACCTTCCTCTTCCCCCACCAACACACCTTCCTCCACCCCACCAACACACCTTCCTCCTCCCCACCAACACACCTTCCTCCTCACCACCAACACACCTTCCTCCACCCCACCAACACACCTTCCTCCTCCCTCACCAACACACCTCCCTCCTCCCTCACCAGCACACCTTCCTCATCCCTCACCAACACACCTTCCTCCTCCCTCACCAGCACACCTTCCTCCTCCCTCACCAACACACCTTCCTCCACCCCACGAACACACCTTCCTCCTCCCTCACCAGCACACATTCCGCCTCCCTCACCAACACACCTTCCTCCTCCTCACCAACACACCTTCCTCCTCCCCACCAACACACCTTCCTCCTCCCCACCAACACACCTTCCTCCTCCCTCACCAACACACCTTCCTCCTCACCACCAACACACCTTCCTCCTCCCCACCAACACACCTTCCCCCTCCCCACCAACACACCTTCTTCCACCCCACCAACACACCTTCCTCCTCCCCACCAACACACCTTCCTCCTCCCCACCAACACACCTTCCTCCTCCCCACCAACACACCTTCTTCCACCCCACCAACACACCTTCCTCCTCCCCACCAACACACCTTCCTCCTCCCCACCAACACACCTTCCTCCTCCCCACCAACACACCTGCCTCCTCCCCACCAACACACCTTCCTCCTCCCCACCAACACACCTTCCTCCACCCCACCAACACACCTTCCTCCTCCCCACCAACACACCTTCCTCCTCCCTCACCAACACACCTTCCTCCACCCCACCAACACACCTCACTCCTCCCCACCAACACACCCTCCTCCACCCCACCAACACACCTTCCTCCACCCCACCAACACACCTTCCTCCTCCTTCACCAAAGCACCTTCCTCCTCACCAACAACACACCTTCCTCCTCCCTCACCAACACACCTTCCTCCTCCCCACCAACACACCTTCCTCCTCCCCACCAACACACCTTCCTCCTCCCCACCAACACACCTTCTTCCACCCCACCAACACACCTTCCTCCTCCCCACCAACACACCTTCCTCCTCCCCACCAACACACCTTCCTCCTCCCCACCAACACACCTGCCTCCTCCCCACCAACACACCTTCCTCCTCCCCACCAACACACCTTCCTCCACCCCACCAACACACCTTCCTCCTCCCCACCAACACACCTTCCTCCTCCCTCACCAACACACCTTCCTCCACCCCACCAACACACCTCACTCCTCCCCACCAACACACCCTCCTCCACCCCACCAACACACCTTCCTCCACCCCACCAACACACCTTCCTCCTCCTTCACCAAAGCACCTTCCTCCTCACCAACAACACACCTTCCTCCTCCCTCACCAACACACCTTCCTCCTCCCCACCAACACACCTTCCTCCTCCCTCACCAACACACCTTCTTCCACCCCACCAACACACCTTCTTCCTCCCCACCAACACACCTCACTCCTCCCCACCAACACACCTTCCTCCACCCCACCAACACACCTTCCTCCACCCCACCAACACACCTTCCTCCACCCCACCAACACACCTTCCTCCACCCTCACCAACACACCTTCCTCCTCCTTCACCAAAGCACCTTCCTCCTCACCAACAACACACCTTCCTCCTCCCCACCAACACACCTTCCTCCTCCCCACCAACACACCTTCCTCCACCCCACCAACACACTTTCCTCCACCCTCACCAACACACCTTCCTCCTCCTTCACCAAAGCACCTTCCTCATCCCCACCAACACACCTTCCTCCTCCCTCACCAAAACACCTTCCTCCTCCCCACCAACACACCTTCCTCCTCCTCACCAACACACCTTCCTCCACCCCACCAACACACCTTCCTCCACCCCACCAACACACCTTCCTCCTCACCACCAACACACCTTCCTCTTCCTTCACCAACACACCTTCCTCCTTCCCACCAACACACCTTCCTCCACCCCACAAATACACCTTCCTCCTCCCTCACCAACACACCTTCCTCCTCCCCACCAACACACCTTCCTCCTCCCTCACCAACACACCTTTCTCCTCCCCACCAACACACCTTCCTCCTCCCCACAAACACACCTTCCTCCTCCCTCACCAACACACCTTCCTCCTCCCCACCAACACACCTTCCTCCACCACACCAACACACCTTCCTCTTCCCTCACCAACACACCTCCCCCTCCCCACCAACACACCTTCCTCCACCCCACAAACACACCTTCCTCCTCCCTCACCAACACACCTTCCTCCACCCCACCAACACACCTTCCTCCTCCCTCACCAACACACCTCCCTCCTCCCTCACCAGCACACCTTCCTCCTCCCTCACCAACACACCTTCCTCCTCCCCACCAACACACCTTCCTCCTCCCCACCAACACACCTTCCTCCACCCCACCAACACACCTTCTTCCTCCCCACCAACACACCTCACTCCTCCCCACCAACACACCTTCCTCCACCCCATCAACACACCTTCCTCCACCCCACCAACACACTTTCCTCCACCCTCACCAACACACCTTCCTCCTCCTTCACCAAAGCACCTTCCTCCTCCCCACCAACACACCTTCCTCCTCCCTCACCAAAACACCTTCCTCCTCCCCACCAACACACCTTCCTCCTCCTCACCAACACACCTTCCTCCACCCCACCAACACACCTTCCTCCACCCCACCAACACACCTTCCTCCTCACCACCAACACACCTTCCTCTTCCCTCACCAACACACCTCCCTCCTCCCCAACAACACACCTTCCTCCACCCCACAAATACACCTTCCTCCTCCCTCACCAACACACCTTCCTCCTCCCCACCAACACATCTTCCTCCTCCCTCACCAACACACCTTCCTCCACCCCACCAACACACCTTCCTCCACCCCACCAACACACCTTCCTCCTCCCCACCAACACACCTTCCTCCACCCCACCAACACACCTTCTTCCTCCCCACCAACACACCTCACTCCTCCCCACCAACACACCTTCCTCCTCCCCACCAACACACCTTCTTCCTCCCCACCAACACACCTCACTCCTCCCCACAAACACACCTCCCTCCTCCCCACCAACACACCTTCCTCCACCCCACCAACACACCTTCTTCCTCCCCACCAACACACCTCACTCCTCCCCACCAACACACCTTCCTCCTCCCCACCAACACACCTTCTTCCTCCCCACCAACACACCTCACTCCTCCCCACCAACACACCTTCCTCCTCCTCACCAACACACCTTCCTCCACCCCACCAACACACCTTCCTCCTCCCCACCAACACACCTTCCTCCTCCCTCACCAACACACCTTCCTCTTCCCCTACCAACACACCTTCCTCCACCCCACCAACACACCTTCCTCCTCCCCACCAACAAACCTTCCTCCTCACCACCAACACACCTTCCTCCACCCCACCAACACACCTTCCTCCTCTCTCACCAACACACCTCCCTCCTCCCTCACCAGCACACCTTCCTCATCCCTCACCAACACACCTTCCTCCTCCCTCACCAGCACACCTTCCTCCTCCCTCACCAACACACCTTCCTCCACCCCACGAACACACCTTCCTCCTCCCTCACCAGCACACATTCCGCCTCCCTCACCAACACACCTTCCTCCTCCTCACCAACACACCTTCCTCCTCCCCACCAACACACCTTCCTCCTCCCCACCAACACACCTTCCTCCTCCCTCACCAACACACCTTCCTCCTCACCACCAACACACCTTCCTCCTCCCCACCAACACACCTTCCTCCTCCCCACCAACACACCTTCCTCCTCCCCACCAACACACCTTCTTCCACCCCACCAACACACCTTCCTCCTCCCCACCAACACACCTTCCTCCTCCCCACCAACACACCTTCCTCCTCCCCACCAACACACCTGCCTCCTCCCCACCAACACACCTTCCTCCTCCCCACCAACACACCTTCCTCCACCCCACCAACACACCTTCCTCCTCCCCACCAACACACCTTCCTCCTCCCTCACCAACACACCTTCCTCCACCCCACCAACACACCTCACTCCTCCCCACCAACACACCTTCCTCCACCCCACCAACACACCTTCCTCCACCCCACCAACACACCTTCCTCCTCCTTCACCAAAGCACCTTCCTCCTCACCAACAACACACCTTCCTCCTCCCTCACCAACACACCTTCCTCCTCCCCACCAACACACCTTCCTCCTCCCTCACCAACACACCTTCTTCCACCCCACCAACACACCTTCTTCCTCCCCACCAACACACCTCACTCCTCCCCACCAACACACCTTCCTCCACCCCACCAACACACCTTCCTCCACCCCACCAACACACCTTCCTCCACCCCACCAACACACCTTCCTCCACCCTCACCAACACACCTTCCTCCTCCTTCACCAAAGCACCTTCCTCCTCACCAACAACACACCTTCCTCCTCCCCACCAACACACCTTCCTCCTCCCCACCAACACACCTTCCTCCTCCGACACCAACACACCTTCCTCCTCCTCACCAACACACCTTCCTCCTCCTCACCAACACACCTTCCTCCTCCCCACCAACACACCTTCTTCCTCCTCACCAACACACCTTCCTCCACCCCACCAACACACCTTCCTCCTCACCACCAACACACCTTCCTCCACCCCACCAACACACCTTCCTCCTCCCCACCAACACACCTTCCTCCTCCCCACCAACACACCTTCCTCCTCCCCACCAACACATCTTCCTCCTCCTCACCAACACACCTTCCTCCTCCCCACCAACACACCTTCCTCCTCCCTCATCAACACACCTTCCTCCTCCCCACCAACACACCTTCCTCCTCCCCACCAACACACCTTCTTCCACCCCACCAACACACCTTCCTCCTCCCCACCAACACACCTTCCTCCTCCCCACCAACACACCTTCCTCCTCACCACCAACACACCTTCCTCTTCCCTCACCAACACACCTTCTCCTCCCCACCAACACACCTTCCTCCACCCCACAAACACACCTTCCTCCTCCCTCACCAAAACACCTTCCTCCTCCCCACCAACACACCTTCCTCCTCCTCACCAACACACCTTCCTCCACCCCACCAACACACCTTCCTCCACCCCACCAACACACCTTCCTCCTCACCACCAACACACCTTCCTCTTCCTTCACCAACACACCTTCCTCCTTCCCACCAACACACCTTCCTCCACCCCACAAATACACCTTCCTCCTCCCTCACCAACACACCTTCCTCCTCCCCACCAACACACCTTCCTCCTCCCTCACCAACACACCTTTCTCCTCCCCACCAACACACCTTCCTCCTCCCCACAAACACACCTTCCTCCTCCCTCACCAACACACCTTCCTCCTCCCCACCAACACACCTTCCTCCACCACACCAACACACCTTCCTCTTCCCTCACCAACACACCTCCCCCTCCCCACCAACACACCTTCCTCCACCCCACAAACACACCTTCCTCCTCCCTCACCAACACACCTTCCTCCACCCCACCAACACACCTTCCTCCTCCCTCACCAACACACCTCCCTCCTCCCTCACCAGCACACCTTCCTCCTCCCTCACCAACACACCTTCCTCCTCCCCACCAACACACCTTCCTCCTCCCCACCAACACACCTTCCTCCACCCCACCAACACACCTTCTTCCTCCCCACCAACACACCTCACTCCTCCCCACCAACACACCTTCCTCCACCCCATCAACACACCTTCCTCCACCCCACCAACACACTTTCCTCCACCCTCACCAACACACCTTCCTCCTCCTTCACCATAGCACCTTCCTCCTCCCCACCAACACACCTTCCTCCTCCCTCACCAAAACACCTTCCTCCTCCCCACCAACACACCTTCCTCCTCCTCACCAACACACCTTCCTCCACCCCACCAACACACCTTCCTCCACCCCACCAACACACCTTCCTCCTCACCACCAACACACCTTCCTCTTCCCTCACCAACACACCTCCCTCCTCCCCAACAACACACCTTCCTCCACCCCACAAATACACCTTCCTCCTCCCTCACCAACACACCTTCCTCCTCCCCACCAACACATCTTCCTCCTCCCTCCCCAACACACCTTCCTCCACCCCACCAACACACCTTCCTCCACCCCACCAACACACCTTCCTCCTCCCCACCAACACACCTTCCTCCACCCCACCAACACACCTTCTTCCTCCCCACCAACACACCTCACTCCTCCCCACCAACACACCTTCCTCCTCCCCACCAACACACCTTCTTCCTCCCCACCAACACACCTCACTCCTCCCCACAAACACACCTCCCTCCTCCCCACCAACACACCTTCCTCCACCCCACCAACACACCTTCTTCCTCCCCACCAACACACCTCACTCCTCCCCACCAACACACCTTCCTCCTCCCCACCAACACACCTTCTTCCTCCCCACCAACACACCTCACTCCTCCCCACCAACACACCTTCCTCCTCCTCACCAACACACCTTCCTCCACCCCACCAACACACCTTCCTCCTCCCCACCAACACACCTTCCTCCTCCCTCACCAACACACCTTCCTCTTCCCCTACCAACACACCTTCCTCCACCCCACCAACACACCTTCCTCCTCCCCACCAACACACCTTCCTCCTCACCACCAACACACCTTCCTCCACCCCACCAACACACCTTCCTCCTCTCTCACCAACACACCTCCCTCCTCCCTCACCAGCACACCTTCCTCATCCCTCACCAACACACCTTCCTCCTCCCTCACCAGCACACCTTCCTCCTCCCTCACCAACACACCTTCCTCCACCCCACGAACACACCTTCCTCCTCCCTCACCAGCACACATTCCGCCTCCCTCACCAACACACCTTCCTCCTCCTCACCAACACACCTTCCTCCTCCCCACCAACACACCTTCCTCCTCCCCACCAACACACCTTCCTCCTCCCTCACCAACACACCTTCCTCCTCACCACCAACACACCTTCCTCCTCCCCACCAACACACCTTCCCCCTCCCCACCAACACACCTTCTTCCACCCCACCAACACACCTTCCTCCTCCCCACCAACACACCTTCCTCCTCCCCACCAACACACCTTCCTCCTCCCCACCAACACACCTTCTTCCACCCCACCAACACACCTTCCTCCTCCCCACCAACACACCTTCCTCCTCCCCACCAACACACCTTCCTCCTCCCCACCAACACACCTGCCTCCTCCCCACCAACACACCTTCCTCCTCCCCACCAACACACCTTCCTCCACCCCACCAACACACCTTCCTCCTCCCCACCAACACACCTTCCTCCTCCTCACCAACACACCTTCCTCCTCCCCACCAACACACCTTCCTCCTCCCCACCAACACACCTTCCTCCTCCCTCACCAACACACCTTCCTCCTCACCACCAACACACCTTCCTCCTCCCCACCAACACACCTTCCCCCTCCCCACCAACACACCTTCTTCCACCCCACCAACACACCTTCCTCCTCCCCACCAACACACCTTCCTCCTCCCCACCAACACACCTTCCTCCTCCCCACCAACACACCTTCTTCCACCCCACCAACACACCTTCCTCCTCCCCACCAACACACCTTCCTCCTCCCCACCAACACACCTTCCTCCTCCCCACCAACACACCTGCCTCCTCCCCACCAACACACCTTCCTCCTCCCCACCAACACACCTTCCTCCACCCCACCAACACACCTTCCTCCTCCCCACCAACACACCTTCCTCCTCCCTCACCAACACACCTTCCTCCACCCCACCAACACACCTCACTCCTCCCCACCAACACACCTTCCTCCACCCCACCAACACACCTTCCTCCACCCCACCAACACACCTTCCTCCTCCTTCACCAAAGCACCTTCCTCCTCACCAACAACACACCTTCCTCCTCCCTCACCAACACACCTTCCTCCTCCCCACCAACACACCTTCCTCCTCCCTCACCAACACACCTTCTTCCACCCCACCAACACACCTTCTTCCTCCCCACCAACACACCTCACTCCTCCCCACCAACACACCTTCCTCCACCCCACCAACACACCTTCCTCCACCCCACCAACACACCTTCCTCCACCCTCACCAACACACCTTCCTCCTCCTTCACCAAAGCACCTTCCTCCTCACCAACAACACACCTTCCTCCTCCCCACCAACACACCTTCCTCCTCCCCACCAACACACCTTCCTCCTCCGACACCAACACACCTTCCTCCTCCTCACCAACACACCTTCCTCCTCCTCACCAACACACCTTCCTCCTCCCCACCAACACACCTTCTTCCTCCTCACCAACACACCTTCCTCCACCCCACCAACACACCTTCCTCCTCACCACCAACACACCTTCCTCCACCCCACCAACACACCTTCCTCCTCCCCACCAACACACCTTCCTCCTCCCCACCAACACACCTTCCTCCTCCCCACCAACACATCTTCCTCCTCCTCACCAACACACCTTCCTCCTCCCCACCAACACACCTTCCTCCTCCCTCATCAACACACCTTCCTCCTCCCCACCAACACACCTTCCTCCTCCCCACCAACACACCTTCCTCCTCCCCACCAACACACCTTCCTCCTCCCCACCAACACACCTTCCTCCTCACCACCAACACACCTTCCTCTTCCCTCACCAACACACCTTTCTCCTCCCCACCAACACACCTTCCTCCACCCCACAAACACACCTTCCTCCTCCCTCACCAAAACACTTTCCTCCTCCCCACCAACAGACCTTCCTCCTCCTCACCAACACACCTTCCTCCACCCCACCAACACACCTTCCTCCACCCCACCAACACACCTTCTTCCTCCCCACCAACACACCTCACTCCTCCCCACCAACACACCTTCCTCCTCCCCACCAACACACCTTCCTCCTCCCTCACCAAAACACCTTCCTCCTCCCTCACCAACACACCTTCCTCCACCCCACCAACACACCTTCCTCCACCCCACCAACACACCTTCCTCCTCCCCACCAACACACCTTCCTCCTCCCCACCAACACACCTTCCTCCTCCCCACCAACACACCTTCTTCCTCCCCACCAACACACCTCGCTCCTCCCCACCAACACACCTTCCTCCTCCTCACCAACACACCTTCCTCCACCCCACCAACACACCTTCCTCCTCCCCACCAACACACCTTCCTCCTCCCTCACCAACACACCTTCCTCCACCCCACCCACACACCTTCCTCCACCCCACCAACACACCTTCCTCCTCCCCACCAACACACCTTCCTCCACCCCACCAACACACCTTCTTCCTCCCCACCAACACACCTCACTCCTCCCCACCAACACACCTTCCTCCACCCCACCAACACACCTTCCTCCACCCCACCAACACACTTTCCTCCACCCTCACCAACACACCTTCCTCCTCCTTCACCAAAGCATCTTCCTCCTCCCCACCAACACACCTTCCTCCTCCCTCACCAAAACACCTTCCTCCTCCCCACCAACACACCTTCCTCCTCCTCACCAACACACCTTCCTCCACCCCACCAACACACCTTCCTCCACCCCACCAACACACCTTCCTCCTCACCACCAACACACCTTCCTCTTCCCTCACCAACACACCTTCCTCCTCCCCACCAACACACCTTCCTCCACCCCACAAATACACCTTCCTCCTCCCTCACCAACACACCTTCCTCCACCCCACCAACACACCTTCCTCCTCCCCACCAACACACCTTCCTCCACCCCACCAACACACCTTCTTCCTCCCCACCAACACACCTCACTCCTCCCCACCAACACACCTTCCTCCACCCCACCAACACACCTTCCTCCACCCCACCAACACACTTTCCTCCACCCTCACCAACACACCTTCCTCCTCCTTCACCAAAGCACCTTCCTCCTCCCCACCAACACACCTTCCTCCTCCCTCACCAAAACACCTTCCTCCTCCCCACCAACACACCTTCCTCCTCCTCACCAACACACCTTCCTCCACCCCACCAACACACCTTCCTCCACCCCACCAACACACCTTCCTCCTCACCACCAACACACCTTCCTCTTCCCTCACCAACACACCTTCCTCCTTCCCAC
>NW_027316702.1:22500-37500 GCF_033978685.3 Nerophis lumbriciformis | reverse complement strand
AAAATTAGTCCCTCTCCTCGCTGGAAGTCCAAAAAAAAGGCGTAAATTTGACTAAGTGCCTAGGAGCATTTCCCTTTAAGAAGGCCGACCTGCTATGGTTCTCCACCCGGGTCCGGAACTCAAAATTAGTCCCTCTCCTAGTTGGAAGTCATCAAAAAAAAGGCGGAAATTTGACTAAGTGCCATCATTTTAGAGTACCAGGACTATAGCTGGGGAATTGGAGCCCTCTGGTGGACACTCGCTGCAAATGCACCCTGAATTAAACACATTATTTCCAGTTCTTTTGGGGCCCTATTTTCAGACGTTGTGGAGCCCTCCAGTGGACTCCCGCCTCCAATGCACCCCCATAATTATAGACATCGCCCCCCAAATTAAAGACATTATTTCCAGTTCTTTTGGGGCCCTATTTTCAGCCGGTTTGGCGTATTTCCTTGACGCCGGGGAGTCCTACAGGTGTTCCCGGGGAATGAGAGGCCTTTTGTGGGCCAGAAAGAGTGGGGAACCCTTGGAGCCCCTCTTTTCAGACAGTTTGGCTTATTTCGGTGACGCCGGGGCGTCCATCAGGTCTTCCCGGGGAATGAGAGGCCTTTTGTGGCCATAGGTCAACAAAAGAGTGGGGAATTGGAGCCCTCCGGTGGACTCTCGCCGCAAATGCACCCTGAATTAAAGACATTATTTCCAGTTCTTTTGGGGCCCTATTTTCAGGCGTAAATTTGACTAAGTGTCTAGGGGCATGTCCCTTTAAGAAGGCCGACCTGCTATGGTTCTCCACCTGGGTCTGGAACGCCAAATTAGTCCCTCTCCTCGCTGGAAGTCCAAAAAAAAGGCGTGAATTTGACTAAGTGCCTAGGAGGATGTCCCTTTAAGAAGGCCGACCTGCTATGGTTCTCCACCTGGGTACGGAACGCCAAATTAGTCCCTCTCCTCGCTGGAAGTCCAAAAAAAAGGTGTAAATTTGACTAAGTGCCTAGGAGGATGTCCCTTTAAGAAGGCCGACGTGCTATGGTCCTCCACCTGGGTCAGGAACGCAAAATTGTCCCTCTCCTCGCTGGAAGTCCAAAAAAAAGGTGTAAATTTGACTAAGTGCCTAGGAGGATGTCCCTTTAAGAAGGCCGACGTGCTATGGTCCTCCACCTGGGTCAGGAACGCAAAATTAGTCCCTCTCCTCGCTGGAAGTAGTCAAAAAAAGGCGGAAATTTGACTAAGTGTCATCATTTTAGAGTACCAGGCCTCTATAGAAAAGTTTGGTTTTTTGTCTATGTGTCATCATTTTAGAGTACCAGGCCTCTAGAGAAAAGTTTGGTTTTTTGTCTATGTGTCATCATTTTAGAGTACCAGGGCTCTATAGAAAAGTTTGGTAAATTTGACTAAGTGTCTAGGAGCATTTCCCTTTAAGAAGGCCGACGTGCTATGGTTCTCCACCTGGGTACGGAACGCCAAATTAGTCCCTCTCCTAGCTGGAAGTCCAAAAAAAAGGCGTGAATTTGACTAAGTGTCTAGGAGCATTTCCCTTTAAGAAGGCTGACCTGCTATGGTTCTCCACCCGGGTGCGGAAAGCAAAATTAGTCCCTCTCCTCGCTGGAAGTCCAAAAAAAAGGCGGAAATTTGACTAAGTGCCTAGGAGGATGTCCCTTTAAGAAGGCCGACCTGCTATGGTTCTCCACCCGGGTACGGAAAGCAAAATTACTCCCTCTCCTCGCTGGAAGTCCAAAAAAAAGGCGGAAATTTGACTAAGTGCCTAGGAGGATGTCCCTTTAAGAAGGCTGACCTGCTATGGTTCTCCACCCGGGTGCGGAAAGCAAAATTAGTCCCTCTCCTCGCTGGAAGTCCAAAAAAAAGGCGGAAATTTGACTAAGTGCCTAGGAGGATGTCCCTTAAAGAAGGCCGACGTGCTATGGTTCTCCACCTGGGTCAGGAAAGCAAAATTGTCCCTCTCCTCGCTGGAAGTCCAAAAAAAAGGCGGAAATTTGACTAAGTGCCTAGGAGGATGTCCCTTTAAGAAGGCTGACCTGCTATGGTTCTCCACCCGGGTACGGAAAGCAAAATTAGTCCCTCTCCTCGCTGGAAGTCCAAAAAAAAGGCGTAAATTTGACTAAGTGCCTAGGAGCACTTTTGGGGCCCTATTTTCAGCCGGTTTGGCGTATTTCCTTGACGCCGGGGAGTCCTACAGGTGTTCCCGGGGAATGAGAGGCCTTTTGTGGGCCAGAAAGAGTGGGGAACCCTTGGAGCCCCTCTTTTCAGACAGTTTGGCTTATTTCGGTGACGCCGGGGCGTCCATCAGGTCTTCCCGGGGAATGAGAGGCCTTTTGTGGCCATAGGTCAACAAAAGAGTGGGGAATTGGAGCCCTCCGGTGGACTCTCGCCGCAAATGCACCCTGAATTAAAGACATTATTTCCAGTTCTTTTGGGGCCCTATTTTCAGGCGTAAATTTGACTAAGTGTCTAGGGGCATGTCCCTTTAAGAAGGCCGACCTGCTATGGTTCTCCACCTGGGTCTGGAACGCCAAATTAGTCCCTCTCCTCGCTGGAAGTCCAAAAAAAAGGCGTGAATTTGACTAAGTGCCTAGGAGGATGTCCCTTTAAGAAGGCCGACCTGCTATGGTTCTCCACCTGGGTACGGAACGCCAAATTAGTCCCTCTCCTCGCTGGAAGTCCAAAAAAAAGGTGTAAATTTGACTAAGTGCCTAGGAGGATGTCCCTTTAAGAAGGCCGACGTGCTATGGTCCTCCACCTGGGTCAGGAACGCAAAATTGTCCCTCTCCTCGCTGGAAGTCCAAAAAAAAGGTGTAAATTTGACTAAGTGCCTAGGAGGATGTCCCTTTAAGAAGGCCGACGTGCTATGGTCCTCCACCTGGGTCAGGAACGCAAAATTAGTCCCTCTCCTCGCTGGAAGTCCAAAAAAAAGGCGGAAATTTGACTAAGTGCCATCATTTTAGAGTACCAGGCCTCTATAGAAAAGTTTGGTTTTTTGTCTATGTGTCATCATTTTAGAGTACCAGGGCTCTATAGAAAAGTTTGGTAAATTTGACTAAGTGTCTAGGAGCATTTCCCTTTAAGAAGGCCGACGTGCTATGGTCCTCCACCTGGGTCAGGAACGCAAAATTGTCCCTCTCCTCGCTGGAAGTCCAAAAAAAAGGTGTAAATTTGACTAAGTGCCTAGGAGGATGTCCCTTTAAGAAGGCCGACCTGCTATGGTTCTCCACCCGGGTACGGAAAGCAAAATTAGTCCCTCTCCTCGCTGGAAGTCCAAAAAAAAGGCGTAAATTTGACTAAGTGCCTAGGAGGATGTCCCTTTAAGAAGGCTGACCTGCTATGGTTCTCCACCCGGGTGCGGAAAGCAAAATTAGTCCCTCTCCTCGCTGGAAGTCCAAAAAAAAGGTGTAAATTTGACTAAGTGCCTAGGAGGATGTCCCTTTAAGAAGGCCGACGTGCTATGGTCCTCCACCTGGGTCAGGAACGCAAAATTGTCCCTCTCCTCGCTGGAAGTCCAAAAAAAAGGTGTAAATTTGACTAAGTGCCTAGGAGGATGTCCCTTTAAGAAGGCCGACGTGCTATGGTCCTCCACCTGGGTCAGGAACGCAAAATTGTCCCTCTCCTCGCTGGAAGTCCAAAAAAAAGGTGTAAATTTGACTAAGTGCCTAGGAGGATGTCCCTTTAAGAAGGCCGACGTGCTATGGTCCTCCACCTGGGTCAGGAACGCAAAATTGTCCCTCTCCTCGCTGGAAGTCCAAAAAAAAGGTGTAAATTTGACTAAGTGCCTAGGAGGATGTCCCTTTAAGAAGGCCGACGTGCTATGGTCCTCCACCTGGGTCAGGAACGCAAAATTAGTCCCTCTCCTCGCTGGAAGTCCAAAAAAAAGGTGTAAATTTGACTAAGTGCCTAGGAGGATGTCCCTTTAAGAAGGCCGACGTGCTATGGTTCTCCACCCGGGTCCGGAACTCAAAATTAGTCCCTCTCCTAGTTGGAAGTCATCAAAAAAAGGCGGAAATTTGACTAAGTGCCATCATTTTAGAGTACCAGGACTATAGCTGGGGAATTGGAGCCCTCTGGTGGACACTCGCTGCAAATGCACCCTGAATTAAACACATTATTTCCAGTTCTTTTGGGGCCCTATTTTCAGACGTTGTGGAGCCCTCCAGTGGACTCCCGCCTCCAATGCACCCCCCAAATTAAAGACATCACCCCCCAAACTAAAGACATTATTTCCAGTTCTTTTGGGGGCCTGTTTTCAGCCGGTTTGGCGTATTTCCTTGACGCCGGGGAGTCCTACAGGTGTTCCCGGGGAATGAGAGGCCTTTTGTGGGCCAGAAAGAGTGGGGAACCCTTGGAGCCCCTATTTTCAGACAGTTTGGCTTATTTCGGTGACGCCGGGGCGTCCATCAGGTCTTCCCGGGGAATGAGAGGCCTTTTGTGGCCATATGTCAACAAAAGAGTGGGGAAATGGAGCCCTCCGGTGGACTCCCGCTGCAAATGCACCCCCCAAATTAAATACATTAATTCCAGGCCTTTTGGGGCCCTATATTCAGACGGTGTGTAGCCCTCCAGTGGACTCCCGCCTCCAATGCACCCCCCAAATTAAAGACATCACCCCCCAAATTAAAGGCATCATTTCCAGTTCTTTTGGGGCCCTATTTTCAGACAGTTTGGCGTATTTCCTTGACGCCGGGGAGTCCTACAGGTGTTCCCGGGGAATGAGAGGCCTTTTGTGGGCCAGAAAGAGTGGGGAACCCTTGGAGCCCCTATTTTCAGACAGTTTGGCTTATTTCGGTGACGCCGGGGCGTCCATCAGGTCTTCCCGGGGAATGAGAGGCCTTTTGTGGCCATATGTCAACAAAAGAGTGGGGAAATGGAGCCCTCCGGTGGACTCCCGCTGCAAATGCACCCCCCAAATTAAAGACATTAATTCCAGGCCTTTTGGGGCCCTATATTCAGACGGTGTGGAGCCCTCCAGTGGACTCCCGCCTCCAATGCACCCCCATAATTATAGACATCACCCCCCAAATTAAACACATCATTTCCAGTTCTTTTGGGCCCCTATTTTCAGACGGTTTGGCGTATTTCCTTGACGCCGGGGAGTCCTACAGGTGTTCCCGGGGAATGAGAGGCCTTTTGTGGGCCAGAAAGAGTGGGGAACACTTGGAGCCCCTATTTTCAGACAGTTTGCCGTATTTCGGTGACGCCGGGGCGTCCGTCAGGTCTTCCCGGGGAATGTGAGGCCTTTCGTGGGCCATATTTTCAGACAGATTGGCCTGTTTCAGTGACGCCGAGGCGTCCATCAGGTCTTCCCGGGGAGTGTGAGGCCTTTTGGGGCCCTATTTTCAGACAGAAAAAAAAGAAAAGTAACCCTTACACTACAAAGGACAGCGGGGAAACGCCCCCCCAGCAAAGTCACAGGGGAAGTGGGGTAGACAAGTGGAGAGTGTCTGGGGAAAAGTCCACAAAATGATCAAAAATCACACCCAGGTACGAGTGCCACAAGTCCCGCCGCGTCCCACCCGAGTCCGAGGTGCCCCCCGCATGCCCAAAACGCACCCAGCAAAGGCGCACTGTGAGTGGGGAAGAAAAGTTGGAAAAGTGGGCAAAAGTCCGGAAAAATGACCAAAAACCACACCCAGGTTAGAGCCCCACACGTCCTGCAGTCGCACCCGAGTCCTGGGATGCCCAACATGTCCAAAAAAATCAAAAAAAGCCCAAAAAATCAAAAAAATCCCCGGGCCGTATCTTGGACGCCGGCGTACCGCGTTCGGCCCTCGTGCCGTAGTTTGGCGACCGATTGTAAAAATTTGCCGCGACCGGCTAGTTTTTTTCCTTGGAGTAAATAGAGAGTAGATCCAGCAGAAAATATGCACTATAAACAAAGAGAGGGAGTTTGGAGGGGGGCAAAAACGCCCTCTTGGAACTTTTGCAGCAGCACACATCAAACTAGCGGGGAGAAGGCATGCATAGCAAAAGGCCACGAAATGATCAAAAATCACACCCAGGTTCGAGTCCCACAAGTCCCGCCGCGTTCCACCAGGGTTCCGGGGGTGCCTACAATGTCCACAACGCACCCAGCAAAGGCGCACTGTGATTGGGAAGAAAAGTTGGGAAAGTGGGCAAAAGTCCCGAATTTGGTCCAAAATCACACCCAGGTTCGAGTCCCGCAAGTCCCGCCGCGTTCCATCAGAGTGCCGGGGTGCCTACAATGTCCACAACGCACCCAGCAAAGGCGCACTGTGATTGGGAAGAAAAGTTGGGAAAGTGGGCAAAAGTCCCGAATTTGGTCCAAAATCACACCCAGGTTCGAGTCCCACAAGTCCCGCCGCGTTCCACCAGTGTCTCGGGGTGCCTACAATGTCCACAACGCACCCAGCAAAGGCGCACTGTGATTGGGAAGAAAAGTTGGGAAAGTGGGCAAAAGTCCCGAATTTGGTCCAAAATCACACCCAGGTTCGAGTCCCACAAGTCCCGCCGCGTTCCACCAGTGTCTCGGGGTGCCTACAATGTCCACAACGCACCCAGCAAAGGCGCACTGTGATTGGGAAGAAAAGTTGGGAAAGTGGGCAAAAGTCCCGAATTTGGTCCAAAATCACACCCAGGTTCGAGTCCCACAAGTCCCGCCGCGTTCCACCAGGGTTCCGGGGCGCCTACAATGTCCACAACGCACCCAGCAAAGGCGCACTGTGATTGGGAAGAAAAGTTGGGAAAGTGGGCAAAAGTCCCGAATTTGGTCCAAAATCACACCCAGGTTCGAGTCCCACAAGTCCCGCCGCGTTCCACCAGGGTTCCGGGGCGCCTACAATGTCCACAACGCACCCAGCAAAGGCGCACTGTGATTGGGAAGAAAAGTTGGGAAAGTGGGCAAAAGTCCCGAATTTGGTCCAAAATCACACCCAGGTTCGAGTCCCACAAGTCCCGCCGCGTTCCACCAGGGTTCCGGGGCGCCTACAATGTCCACAACGCACCCAGCAAAGGCGCACTGTGATTGGGAAGAAAAGTTGGGAAAGTGGGCAAAAGTCCCGAATTTGGTCCAAAATCACACCCAGGTTCGAGTCCCACAAGTCCCGCCGCGTTCCACCAGGGTTCCGGGGCGCCTACAATGTCCACAACGCACCCAGCAAAGGCGCACTGTGATTGGGAAGAAAAGTTGGGAAAGTGGGCAAAAGTCCCGAATTTGGTCCAAAATCACACCCAGGTTCGAGTCCCACAAGTCCCGCCGCGTTCCACCAGGGTTCCGGGGCGCCTACAATGTCCACAACGCACCCAGCAAAGGCGCACTGTGATTGGGAAGAAAAGTTGGGAAAGTGGGCAAAAGTCCCGAATTTGGTCCAAAATCACACCCAGGTTCGAGTCCCACAAGTCCCGCCGCGTTCCACCAGTGTCTCGGGGTGCCTACAATGTCCACAACGCACCCAGCAAAGGCGCACTGTGATTGGGAAGAAAAGTTGGGAAAGTGGGCAAAAGTCCCGAATTTGGTCCAAAATCACACCCAGGTTCGAGTCCCACAAGTCCCGCCGCGTTCCACCAGGGTTCCGGGGTGCCTACAATGTCCACAACGCACCCAGCAAAGGCGCACTGTGATTGGGAAGAAAAGTTGGGAAAGTGGGCAAAAGTCCCGAATTTGGTCCAAAATCACACCCAGGTTCGAGTCCCACAAGTCCCGCCGCGTTCCACCAGGGTTCCGGGGTGCCTACAATGTCCACAACTTACCCAGCAAAGGCGCACTGTGATTGGGAAGAAAAGTTGGGAAAGTGGGCAAAAGTCCCGAATTTGGTCCAAAATCACACCCAGGTTCGAGTCCCACAAGTCCCGCCGCGTTCCACCAGGGTCTCGGGGTGCCTGGCATGTCCACAACTTACCCAGCAAAGGCGCACTGTGATTGGGAAGAAAAGTTGGGAAAGTGGGCAAAAGTCCCGAATTTGGTCCAAAATCACACCCAGGTTCGAGTCCCACAAGTCCCGCCGCGTTCCACCAGTGTCTCGGGGTGCCTACAATGTCCACAACTCACCCAGCAAAGGCGCACTGTGATTGGGAAGAAAAGTTGGGAAAGTGGGCAAAAGTCCCGAATTTGGTCCAAAATCACACCCAGGTTCGAGTCCCACAAGTCCCGCCGCGTTCCACCAGTGTCTAGGGGTGCCTACAATGTCCACAACGCACCCAGCAAAGGCGCACTGTGATTGGGAAGAAAAGTTGGGAAAGTGGGCAAAAGTCCCGAATTTGGTCCAAAATCACACCCAGGTTCGAGTCCCACAAGTCCCGCCGCGTTCCACCAGGGTTCCGGGGTGCCTACAATGTCCACAACGCACCCAGCAAAGGCGCACTGTGATTGGGAAGAAAAGTTGGGAAAGTGGGCAAAAGTCCCGAATTTGGTCCAAAATCACACCCAGGTTCGAGTCCCACAAGTCCCGCCGCGTTCCACCAGGGTTCCGGGGTGCCTACAATGTCCACAACGCACCCAGCAAAGGCATCACACCCAGGTTCGAGTCCCACAAGTCCCGCCGCGTTCCACCAGTGTCTCGGGGTGCCTACAATGTCCACAACTTACCCAGCAAAGGCGCACTGTGATTGGGAAGAAAAGTTGGGAAAGTGGGCAAAAGTCCCGAATTTGAGCCAAAATCACACCCAGGTTCGAGTCCCACAAGTCCCGCCGCGTTCCACCAGGGTTCCGGGGTGCCTACAATGTCCACAACGCACCCAGCAAAGGCGCACTGTGATTGGGAAGAAAAGTTGGGAAAGTGGGCAAAAGTCCCGAATTTGGTCCAAAATCACACCCAGGTTCGAGTCCCACAAGTCCCGCCGCGTTCCACCAGTGTCTCGGGGTGCCTACAATGTCCACAACGCACCCAGCAAAGGCGCACTGTGATTGGGAAGAAAAGTTGGGAAAGTGGGCAAAAGTCCCGAATTTGGTCCAAAATCACACCCAGGTTCGAGTCCCACAAGTCCCGCCGCGTTCCACCAGGGTTCCGGGGTGCCTACAATGTCCACAACGCACCCAGCAAAGGCGCACTGTGATTGGGAAGAAAAGTTGGGAAAGTGGGCAAAAGTCCCGAATTTGGTCCAAAATCACACCCAGGTTCGAGTCCCACAAGTCCCGCCGCGTTCCACCAGTGTCTCGGGGTGCCTACAATGTCCACGACGCACCCAGCAAAGGTGCACTGTGATTGGGAAGAAAAGTTGGGAAAGTGGGCAAAAGTCCCGAATTTGGTCCAAAATCACACCCAGGTTCGAGTCCCACAAGTCCCGCCGCGTTCCACCAGTGTCTCGGGGTGCCTACAATGTCCACAACGCACCCAGCAAAGGCGCACTGTGATTGGGAAGAAAAGTTGGGAAAGTGGGCAAAAGTCCCGAATTTGGTCCAAAATCACACCCAGGTTCGAGTCCCACAAGTCCCGCCGCGTTCCACCAGGGTTCCGGGGTGCCTACAATGTCCACGACGCACCCAGCAAAGGCGCACTGTGATTGGGAAGAAAAGTTGGGAAAGTGGGCAAAAGTCCCGAATTTGGTCCAAAATCACACCCAGGTTCGAGTCCCACAAGTCCCGCCGCGTTCCACCAGGGTTCCGGGGTGCCTACAATGTCCACGACGCACCCAGCAAAGGCGCACTGTGATTGGGAAGAAAAGTTGGGAAAGTGGGCAAAAGTCCCGAATTTGGACCAAAATCACACCCAGGTTCGAGTCCCACAAGTCCCGCCGCGTTCCACCAGAGTGCCGGGGTGCCTACAATGTCCACGACTTACCCAGCAAAGGCGCACTGTGAGTGGGCAAGAAAAGTTGGGAAAGTGGGCAAAAGTCCCGAATTTGGTCCAAAATCACACCCAGGTTCGAGTCCCACAAGTCCCGCCGCGTTCCACCAGGGTTCCGGGGTGCCTACAATGTCCACGACGCACCCAGCAAAGGCGCACTGTGATTGGGAAGAAAAGTTGGGAAAGTGGGCAAAAGTCCCGAATTTGGTCCAAAATCACACCCAGGTTCGAGTCCCACAAGTCCCGCCGCGTTCCACCAGTGTCTCGGGGTGCCTACAATGTCCACGACGCACCCAGCAAAGGCGCACTGTGATTGGGAAGAAAAGTTGGGAAAGTGGGCAAAAGTCCCGAATTTGGTCCAAAATCACACCCAGGTTCGAGTCCCACAAGTCCCGCCGCGTTCCACCAGGGTTCCGGGGTGCCTACAATGTCCACGACGCACCCAGCAAAGGCGCACTGTGATTGGGAAGAAAAGTTGGGAAAGTGGGCAAAAGTCCCGAATTTGGTCCAAAATCACACCCAGGTTCGAGTCCCACAAGTCCCGCCGCGTTCCACCAGGGTTCCGGGGTGCCTACAATGTCCACAACGCACCCAGCAAAGGCGCACTGTGATTGGGAAGAAAAGTTGGGAAAGTGGGCAAAAGTCCCGAATTTGGTCCAAAATCACACCCAGGTTCGAGTCCCACAAGTCCCGCCGCGTTCCACCAGGGTTCAGGGGTGCCTGACATGTCCACGACGCACCCAGCAAAGGCGCACTGTGATTGGGAAGAAAAGTTGGGAAAGTGGGCAAAAGTCCCGAATTTGGTCCAAAATCACACCCAGGTTCGAGTCCCACAAGTCCCGCCGCGTTCCACCAGGGTTCCGGGGTGCCTACAATGTCCACAACGCACCCAGCAAAGGCGCACTGTGATTGGGAAGAAAAGTTGGGAAAGTGGGCAAAAGTCCCGAATTTGGTCCAAAATCACACCCAGGTTCGAGTCCCACAAGTCCCGCCGCGTTCCACCAGGGTTCAGGGGTGCCTGACATGTCCACGACGCACCCAGCAAAGGCGCACTGTGATTGGGAAGAAAAGTTGGGAAAGTGGGCAAAAGTCCCGAATTTGGTCCAAAATCACACCCAGGTTCGAGTCCCACAAGTCCCGCCGCGTTCCACCAGGGTTCCGGGGTGCCTACAATGTCCACAACGCACCCAGCAAAGGCGCACTGTGATTGGGAAGAAAAGTTGGGAAAGTGGGCAAAAGTCCCGAATTTGGTCCAAAATCACACCCAGGTTCGAGTCCCACAAGTCCCGCCGCGTTCCACCAGGGTTCAGGGGTGCCTGACATGTCCACGACGCACCCAGCAAAGGCGCACTGTGATTGGGAAGAAAAGTTGGGAAAGTGGGCAAAAGTCCCGAATTTGGTCCAAAATCACACCCAGGTTCGAGTCCCACAAGTCCCGCCGCGTTCCACCGGTGTCCCGGGGGTGCCTGGCATGTCCACAACGCACCCAGCAAAGGCGCACTGTGATTGGGAAGAAAAGTTGGGAAAGTGGGCAAAAGTCCCGAATTTGGTCCAAAATCACACCCAGGTTCGAGTCCCACAAGTCCCGCCGCGTTCCACCAGTGTCTCGGGGTGCCTACAATGTCCACAACGCACCCAGCAAAGGCGCACTGTGAGTGGGAAGAAAAGTTGGGAAAGTGGGCAAAAGTCCCGAATTTGGTCCAAAATCACACCCAGGTTCGAGTCCCACAAGTCCCGCCGCGTTCCACCAGTGTCTCGGGGTGCCTACAATGTCCACAACGCACCCAGCAAAGGCGCACTGTGAGTGGGAAGAAAAGTTGGGAAAGTGGGCAAAAGTCCCGAATTTGGTCCAAAATCACACCCAGGTTCGAGTCCCACAAGTCCCGCCGCGTTCCACCAGGGTTCCGGGGTGCCTACAATGTCCACAACGCACCCAGCAAAGGCGCACTGTGAGTGGGAAGAAAAGTTGGGAAAGTGGGCAAAAGTCCCGAATTTGGTCCAAAATCACACCCAGGTTCGAGTCCCACAAGTCCCGCCGCGTTCCACCAGTGTCTCGGGGTGCCTACAATGTCCACGACGCACCCAGCAAAGGCGCACTGTGATTGGGAAGAAAAGTTGGGAAAGTGGGCAAAAGTCCCGAATTTGGTCCAAAGTCACACCCAGGTTCGAGTCCCACAAGTCCCGCCGCGTTCCACCAGGGTTCCGGGGTGCCTACAATGTCCACAACGCACCCAGCAAAGGCGCACTGTGATTGGGAAGAAAAGTTGGGAAAGTGGGCAAAAGTCCCGAATTTGATCCAAAATTATGCCCGGGTTGGAGTACCACGAGTCCGGCCGCGTTCCACCGGTGTCCCGGGGGTGCCTGGCATGTCCACAACTTACCCAGCAAAGGCGCACTGTGATTGGGAAGAAAAGTTGGGAAAGTGGGCAAAAGTCCCGAATTTGATCCAAAATTATGCCCGGGTTGGAGTACCACGAGTCCGGCCGCGTTCCACCGGTGTCCCGGGGGTGCCTGCCATGTCCACAACTTACCCAGCAAAGGCGCACTGTGATTGGGAAGAAAAGTTGGGAAAGTGGGGAAAAGTCCCGAATTTGATCCAAAATTATGCCCGGGTTGGAGTACCACGAGTCCGGCCGCGTTCCACCGGTGTCCCGGGGGTGCCTGCCATGTCCACAACTTACCCAGCAAAGGCGCACTGTGATTGGGAAGAAAAGTTGGGAAAGTGGGCAAAAGTCCCGAATTTGATCCAAAATTATGCCCGGGTTGGAGTACCACGAGTCCGGCCGCGTTCCACCGGTGTCCCGGGGGTGCCTGCCATGTCCACAACTTACCCAGCAAAGGCGCACTGTGATTGGGAAGAAAAGTTGGGAAAGTGGGGAAAAAAAGGACCGGAAAATATCCAAAATTATGCCCGGGTTGGAGTACCACGAGTCCGGCCGCGTTCCACCGGTGTCCCGGGGGTGCCTGGCACGTCCACAACTTACCCAGCAAAGGCGCACTGTCAGTGGGGAAGACCAAACATGTCTCGGATTTTTTCCAAGTACCTTAACGAGAGAGGCTAAAAAGCACCTGTTTTTACCTTCTCTCGTTGTTGTACTTAGAAAAAAAACGAGAAAATAAAAAATCTGGGTTTTTTTCTAAGTACCTTAACGAGAGAGGCTAAAAAAAACCATTTTTTACCTTCTCTCGTTGTTGTACTTAGAAAAAAAACGAGAAAAAAAATTTTCCCCATTCATTTCAATGGGAGTTCATTTTTTTTTTGGGATTTTTTCTAAGTACCTTAACGAGAGAGGCTTAATTTTTCACCTACTTTTTACCTTCTCTCGATTTTTCGTTTTTTACCTGGTCGACCAAAACACCTCCATCTCGTTACTATGTGCACCATGTCTGACAGGCTGAAATCACAGGGAACGCGTCCGAGTCAAAGTGAGCTATTTTCGGACACAAATATGGTGTTTTTCCCCTCTATCCTCTGGTTCTTTTTTCAAACTGATCTTCCAGCATCTGAGCGACAGGGGCTCATGCAGACACCTGTGTCCGCCCGAGGGGCGCCTTCCCGGACACATATATGGTGCTTCCCCCCTCTTTACCCCGGTCCTTTTTCAAACTGATCTTCCAGCATCTGAGCGACAGGGGCTCATGCAGACACCTGTGTCCGCCCGAGGGGCGCCTTCCCGGACACATATATGGTGCTTCCCCCCTCTTTACCCCGGTCCTTTTTCAAACTGATCTTCCAGCATCTGAGCGACAGGGGCTCATGCAGACACCTGTGTCCGCCCGAGGGGCGCCTTCCCGGACACATATATGGTGCTTTCCCCCTCTTTACCCCGGTCCTTTTTCAAACTGCTCTTCCAGCATCTGAGCGACAGGGGCTCATGCAGACACCTGTGTCCGCCCGAGGGGCGCCTTCCTGGACACATATATGGTGCTTTCCCCCTCTTTACCCCGGTCCTTTTTCAAACTGCTCTTCCAGCTTCTGAGCGACAGGGGCTCATGCAGACACCTGTGTCCGCCTAAGGGGCGCTATCTCGGACACATTTTCAACTTTTCCCGCATGAATGAAATCCTGGAACTGATTCCACCCAGGTACTTAGGGCTTCCAGGGCTTGAGCGACAGGGGCTCTGTCCGGAGCGTGTGTCCGCCTAGGGGGCGCTGTCTCGGACACATTTTCAACTTTTCCCGCATGGATGAAATCCTGGAACTGATTCCACCCAGGTACTTAGGACTTCCAGGGCTTGAGCGACAGGGGCTCTGTCCGGAGCGTGTGTCCGCCTAGGGGGCGCTGTCCCGGACACATTTTCAACTTTTCCCGCATGAATGAAATCCTGGAACTGATTCCACCCAGGTACTTAGGACTTCCAGGGCTTGAGCGACAGGGGCTCTGTCCGGAGCGTGTGTCCGCCTAGGGGGCGCTGTCCCGGACACATTTTCAACTTTTCCCGCATGGATGAAATCCTGGAACTGATTCCACCCAGGTACTTAGGGCTTCCAGGGCTTGAGCGACAGGGGCTCTGTCCGGAGCGTGTGTCCGCCTAGGGGGCGCTGTCTCGGACACATTTTCAACTTTTCCCGCATGAATGAAATCCTGGAACTGATTCCACCCAGGTACTTAGGGCTTCCAGGGCTTGAGCGACAGGGGCTCTGTCCGGAGCGTGTGTCCGCCTAGGGGGCGCTGTCTCGGACACATTTTCAACTTTTCCCGCATGAATGAAATCCTGGAACTGATTCCACCCAGGTACTTGGGGCTTCCAGGGCTCGAGCGACAGGGGCTCTGTCCGGAGCGTGTGTCCGCCTAGGGGGCGCTGTCTCGGACACATTTTCAACTTTTCCCGCATGAATGAAATCCTGGAACTGATTCCACCCAGGTACTTGGTGCTTCCAGGGCTCGAGCGACAGGGGCTCGGTCCGGAGCGCGCGTCCGCCTAGGGGGCGCTGTCTCGGACACATTTTCAACTTTTCCCGTATGAATGAAATCCTGGACCTCCGTCCAGGTACTCGGGGCTTCCCAGGACTTGAGCGACAGGGGCTCGGACCTGGGAAAAGCCCCGGCCCACTTCCCCTTTCCCCTCTAACCCTCTGGTAAACACGACTTGCCACGGAGCGGCCCTCACCGGCCGGCGTCAGCCGGTTACCCAGGTGGGGGATTCCTCCGGCCCTGCAGGTCTGCCTCTATTGCCGCCCGGCAAGCCCGATTTGAAGCGAGATCGAGACGACCCGTCTGCCCTAGTTGTCCTACATCGGACCCGCTCCGGCTCGGCCCCAGCGTCCCTTCGCGCA
>NW_027316702.1:0-12500 GCF_033978685.3 Nerophis lumbriciformis | reverse complement strand
CCTAGGAGGATGTCCCTTTAAGAAGGCCGACGTGCTATGGTCCTCCACCTGGGTCAGGAACGCAAAATTAGTCCCTCTCCTCGCTGGAAGTCCAAAAAAAAGGTGTAAATTTGACTAAGTGCCTAGGAGGATGTCCCTTTAAGAAGGCCGACGTGCTATGGTTCTCCACCCGGGTCCGGAACTCAAAATTAGTCCCTCTCCTAGTTGGAAGTCATCAAAAAAAGGCGGAAATTTGACTAAGTGCCATCATTTTAGAGTACCAGGACTATAGCTGGGGAATTGGAGCCCTCTGGTGGACACTCGCTGCAAATGCACCCTGAATTAAACACATTATTTCCAGTTCTTTTGGGGCCCTATTTTCAGACGTTGTGGAGCCCTCCAGTGGACTCCCGCCTCCAATGCACCCCCCAAATTAAAGACATCACCCCCCAAACTAAAGACATTATTTCCAGTTCTTTTGGGGGCCTGTTTTCAGCCGGTTTGGCGTATTTCCTTGACGCCGGGGAGTCCTACAGGTGTTCCCGGGGAATGAGAGGCCTTTTGTGGGCCAGAAAGAGTGGGGAACCCTTGGAGCCCCTATTTTCAGACAGTTTGGCTTATTTCGGTGACGCCGGGGCGTCCATCAGGTCTTCCCGGGGAATGAGAGGCCTTTTGTGGCCATATGTCAACAAAAGAGTGGGGAAATGGAGCCCTCCGGTGGACTCCCGCTGCAAATGCACCCCCCAAATTAAATACATTAATTCCAGGCCTTTTGGGGCCCTATATTCAGACGGTGTGTAGCCCTCCAGTGGACTCCCGCCTCCAATGCACCCCCCAAATTAAAGACATCACCCCCCAAATTAAAGGCATCATTTCCAGTTCTTTTGGGGCCCTATTTTCAGACAGTTTGGCGTATTTCCTTGACGCCGGGGAGTCCTACAGGTGTTCCCGGGGAATGAGAGGCCTTTTGTGGGCCAGAAAGAGTGGGGAACCCTTGGAGCCCCTATTTTCAGACAGTTTGGCTTATTTCGGTGACGCCGGGGCGTCCATCAGGTCTTCCCGGGGAATGAGAGGCCTTTTGTGGCCATATGTCAACAAAAGAGTGGGGAAATGGAGCCCTCCGGTGGACTCCCGCTGCAAATGCACCCCCCAAATTAAAGACATTAATTCCAGGCCTTTTGGGGCCCTATATTCAGACGGTGTGGAGCCCTCCAGTGGACTCCCGCCTCCAATGCACCCCCATAATTATAGACATCACCCCCCAAATTAAACACATCATTTCCAGTTCTTTTGGGCCCCTATTTTCAGACGGTTTGGCGTATTTCCTTGACGCCGGGGAGTCCTACAGGTGTTCCCGGGGAATGAGAGGCCTTTTGTGGGCCAGAAAGAGTGGGGAACACTTGGAGCCCCTATTTTCAGACAGTTTGCCGTATTTCGGTGACGCCGGGGCGTCCGTCAGGTCTTCCCGGGGAATGTGAGGCCTTTCGTGGGCCATATTTTCAGACAGATTGGCCTGTTTCAGTGACGCCGAGGCGTCCATCAGGTCTTCCCGGGGAGTGTGAGGCCTTTTGGGGCCCTATTTTCAGACAGAAAAAAAAGAAAAGTAACCCTTACACTACAAAGGACAGCGGGGAAACGCCCCCCCAGCAAAGTCACAGGGGAAGTGGGGTAGACAAGTGGAGAGTGTCTGGGGAAAAGTCCACAAAATGATCAAAAATCACACCCAGGTACGAGTGCCACAAGTCCCGCCGCGTCCCACCCGAGTCCGAGGTGCCCCCCGCATGCCCAAAACGCACCCAGCAAAGGCGCACTGTGAGTGGGGAAGAAAAGTTGGAAAAGTGGGCAAAAGTCCGGAAAAATGACCAAAAACCACACCCAGGTTAGAGCCCCACACGTCCTGCAGTCGCACCCGAGTCCTGGGATGCCCAACATGTCCAAAAAAATCAAAAAAAGCCCAAAAAATCAAAAAAATCCCCGGGCCGTATCTTGGACGCCGGCGTACCGCGTTCGGCCCTCGTGCCGTAGTTTGGCGACCGATTGTAAAAATTTGCCGCGACCGGCTAGTTTTTTTCCTTGGAGTAAATAGAGAGTAGATCCAGCAGAAAATATGCACTATAAACAAAGAGAGGGAGTTTGGAGGGGGGCAAAAACGCCCTCTTGGAACTTTTGCAGCAGCACACATCAAACTAGCGGGGAGAAGGCATGCATAGCAAAAGGCCACGAAATGATCAAAAATCACACCCAGGTTCGAGTCCCACAAGTCCCGCCGCGTTCCACCAGGGTTCCGGGGGTGCCTACAATGTCCACAACGCACCCAGCAAAGGCGCACTGTGATTGGGAAGAAAAGTTGGGAAAGTGGGCAAAAGTCCCGAATTTGGTCCAAAATCACACCCAGGTTCGAGTCCCGCAAGTCCCGCCGCGTTCCATCAGAGTGCCGGGGTGCCTACAATGTCCACAACGCACCCAGCAAAGGCGCACTGTGATTGGGAAGAAAAGTTGGGAAAGTGGGCAAAAGTCCCGAATTTGGTCCAAAATCACACCCAGGTTCGAGTCCCACAAGTCCCGCCGCGTTCCACCAGTGTCTCGGGGTGCCTACAATGTCCACAACGCACCCAGCAAAGGCGCACTGTGATTGGGAAGAAAAGTTGGGAAAGTGGGCAAAAGTCCCGAATTTGGTCCAAAATCACACCCAGGTTCGAGTCCCACAAGTCCCGCCGCGTTCCACCAGTGTCTCGGGGTGCCTACAATGTCCACAACGCACCCAGCAAAGGCGCACTGTGATTGGGAAGAAAAGTTGGGAAAGTGGGCAAAAGTCCCGAATTTGGTCCAAAATCACACCCAGGTTCGAGTCCCACAAGTCCCGCCGCGTTCCACCAGGGTTCCGGGGCGCCTACAATGTCCACAACGCACCCAGCAAAGGCGCACTGTGATTGGGAAGAAAAGTTGGGAAAGTGGGCAAAAGTCCCGAATTTGGTCCAAAATCACACCCAGGTTCGAGTCCCACAAGTCCCGCCGCGTTCCACCAGGGTTCCGGGGCGCCTACAATGTCCACAACGCACCCAGCAAAGGCGCACTGTGATTGGGAAGAAAAGTTGGGAAAGTGGGCAAAAGTCCCGAATTTGGTCCAAAATCACACCCAGGTTCGAGTCCCACAAGTCCCGCCGCGTTCCACCAGGGTTCCGGGGCGCCTACAATGTCCACAACGCACCCAGCAAAGGCGCACTGTGATTGGGAAGAAAAGTTGGGAAAGTGGGCAAAAGTCCCGAATTTGGTCCAAAATCACACCCAGGTTCGAGTCCCACAAGTCCCGCCGCGTTCCACCAGGGTTCCGGGGCGCCTACAATGTCCACAACGCACCCAGCAAAGGCGCACTGTGATTGGGAAGAAAAGTTGGGAAAGTGGGCAAAAGTCCCGAATTTGGTCCAAAATCACACCCAGGTTCGAGTCCCACAAGTCCCGCCGCGTTCCACCAGGGTTCCGGGGCGCCTACAATGTCCACAACGCACCCAGCAAAGGCGCACTGTGATTGGGAAGAAAAGTTGGGAAAGTGGGCAAAAGTCCCGAATTTGGTCCAAAATCACACCCAGGTTCGAGTCCCACAAGTCCCGCCGCGTTCCACCAGTGTCTCGGGGTGCCTACAATGTCCACAACGCACCCAGCAAAGGCGCACTGTGATTGGGAAGAAAAGTTGGGAAAGTGGGCAAAAGTCCCGAATTTGGTCCAAAATCACACCCAGGTTCGAGTCCCACAAGTCCCGCCGCGTTCCACCAGGGTTCCGGGGTGCCTACAATGTCCACAACGCACCCAGCAAAGGCGCACTGTGATTGGGAAGAAAAGTTGGGAAAGTGGGCAAAAGTCCCGAATTTGGTCCAAAATCACACCCAGGTTCGAGTCCCACAAGTCCCGCCGCGTTCCACCAGGGTTCCGGGGTGCCTACAATGTCCACAACTTACCCAGCAAAGGCGCACTGTGATTGGGAAGAAAAGTTGGGAAAGTGGGCAAAAGTCCCGAATTTGGTCCAAAATCACACCCAGGTTCGAGTCCCACAAGTCCCGCCGCGTTCCACCAGGGTCTCGGGGTGCCTGGCATGTCCACAACTTACCCAGCAAAGGCGCACTGTGATTGGGAAGAAAAGTTGGGAAAGTGGGCAAAAGTCCCGAATTTGGTCCAAAATCACACCCAGGTTCGAGTCCCACAAGTCCCGCCGCGTTCCACCAGTGTCTCGGGGTGCCTACAATGTCCACAACTCACCCAGCAAAGGCGCACTGTGATTGGGAAGAAAAGTTGGGAAAGTGGGCAAAAGTCCCGAATTTGGTCCAAAATCACACCCAGGTTCGAGTCCCACAAGTCCCGCCGCGTTCCACCAGTGTCTAGGGGTGCCTACAATGTCCACAACGCACCCAGCAAAGGCGCACTGTGATTGGGAAGAAAAGTTGGGAAAGTGGGCAAAAGTCCCGAATTTGGTCCAAAATCACACCCAGGTTCGAGTCCCACAAGTCCCGCCGCGTTCCACCAGGGTTCCGGGGTGCCTACAATGTCCACAACGCACCCAGCAAAGGCGCACTGTGATTGGGAAGAAAAGTTGGGAAAGTGGGCAAAAGTCCCGAATTTGGTCCAAAATCACACCCAGGTTCGAGTCCCACAAGTCCCGCCGCGTTCCACCAGGGTTCCGGGGTGCCTACAATGTCCACAACGCACCCAGCAAAGGCATCACACCCAGGTTCGAGTCCCACAAGTCCCGCCGCGTTCCACCAGTGTCTCGGGGTGCCTACAATGTCCACAACTTACCCAGCAAAGGCGCACTGTGATTGGGAAGAAAAGTTGGGAAAGTGGGCAAAAGTCCCGAATTTGAGCCAAAATCACACCCAGGTTCGAGTCCCACAAGTCCCGCCGCGTTCCACCAGGGTTCCGGGGTGCCTACAATGTCCACAACGCACCCAGCAAAGGCGCACTGTGATTGGGAAGAAAAGTTGGGAAAGTGGGCAAAAGTCCCGAATTTGGTCCAAAATCACACCCAGGTTCGAGTCCCACAAGTCCCGCCGCGTTCCACCAGTGTCTCGGGGTGCCTACAATGTCCACAACGCACCCAGCAAAGGCGCACTGTGATTGGGAAGAAAAGTTGGGAAAGTGGGCAAAAGTCCCGAATTTGGTCCAAAATCACACCCAGGTTCGAGTCCCACAAGTCCCGCCGCGTTCCACCAGGGTTCCGGGGTGCCTACAATGTCCACAACGCACCCAGCAAAGGCGCACTGTGATTGGGAAGAAAAGTTGGGAAAGTGGGCAAAAGTCCCGAATTTGGTCCAAAATCACACCCAGGTTCGAGTCCCACAAGTCCCGCCGCGTTCCACCAGTGTCTCGGGGTGCCTACAATGTCCACGACGCACCCAGCAAAGGTGCACTGTGATTGGGAAGAAAAGTTGGGAAAGTGGGCAAAAGTCCCGAATTTGGTCCAAAATCACACCCAGGTTCGAGTCCCACAAGTCCCGCCGCGTTCCACCAGTGTCTCGGGGTGCCTACAATGTCCACAACGCACCCAGCAAAGGCGCACTGTGATTGGGAAGAAAAGTTGGGAAAGTGGGCAAAAGTCCCGAATTTGGTCCAAAATCACACCCAGGTTCGAGTCCCACAAGTCCCGCCGCGTTCCACCAGGGTTCCGGGGTGCCTACAATGTCCACGACGCACCCAGCAAAGGCGCACTGTGATTGGGAAGAAAAGTTGGGAAAGTGGGCAAAAGTCCCGAATTTGGTCCAAAATCACACCCAGGTTCGAGTCCCACAAGTCCCGCCGCGTTCCACCAGGGTTCCGGGGTGCCTACAATGTCCACGACGCACCCAGCAAAGGCGCACTGTGATTGGGAAGAAAAGTTGGGAAAGTGGGCAAAAGTCCCGAATTTGGACCAAAATCACACCCAGGTTCGAGTCCCACAAGTCCCGCCGCGTTCCACCAGAGTGCCGGGGTGCCTACAATGTCCACGACTTACCCAGCAAAGGCGCACTGTGAGTGGGCAAGAAAAGTTGGGAAAGTGGGCAAAAGTCCCGAATTTGGTCCAAAATCACACCCAGGTTCGAGTCCCACAAGTCCCGCCGCGTTCCACCAGGGTTCCGGGGTGCCTACAATGTCCACGACGCACCCAGCAAAGGCGCACTGTGATTGGGAAGAAAAGTTGGGAAAGTGGGCAAAAGTCCCGAATTTGGTCCAAAATCACACCCAGGTTCGAGTCCCACAAGTCCCGCCGCGTTCCACCAGTGTCTCGGGGTGCCTACAATGTCCACGACGCACCCAGCAAAGGCGCACTGTGATTGGGAAGAAAAGTTGGGAAAGTGGGCAAAAGTCCCGAATTTGGTCCAAAATCACACCCAGGTTCGAGTCCCACAAGTCCCGCCGCGTTCCACCAGGGTTCCGGGGTGCCTACAATGTCCACGACGCACCCAGCAAAGGCGCACTGTGATTGGGAAGAAAAGTTGGGAAAGTGGGCAAAAGTCCCGAATTTGGTCCAAAATCACACCCAGGTTCGAGTCCCACAAGTCCCGCCGCGTTCCACCAGGGTTCCGGGGTGCCTACAATGTCCACAACGCACCCAGCAAAGGCGCACTGTGATTGGGAAGAAAAGTTGGGAAAGTGGGCAAAAGTCCCGAATTTGGTCCAAAATCACACCCAGGTTCGAGTCCCACAAGTCCCGCCGCGTTCCACCAGGGTTCAGGGGTGCCTGACATGTCCACGACGCACCCAGCAAAGGCGCACTGTGATTGGGAAGAAAAGTTGGGAAAGTGGGCAAAAGTCCCGAATTTGGTCCAAAATCACACCCAGGTTCGAGTCCCACAAGTCCCGCCGCGTTCCACCAGGGTTCCGGGGTGCCTACAATGTCCACAACGCACCCAGCAAAGGCGCACTGTGATTGGGAAGAAAAGTTGGGAAAGTGGGCAAAAGTCCCGAATTTGGTCCAAAATCACACCCAGGTTCGAGTCCCACAAGTCCCGCCGCGTTCCACCAGGGTTCAGGGGTGCCTGACATGTCCACGACGCACCCAGCAAAGGCGCACTGTGATTGGGAAGAAAAGTTGGGAAAGTGGGCAAAAGTCCCGAATTTGGTCCAAAATCACACCCAGGTTCGAGTCCCACAAGTCCCGCCGCGTTCCACCAGGGTTCCGGGGTGCCTACAATGTCCACAACGCACCCAGCAAAGGCGCACTGTGATTGGGAAGAAAAGTTGGGAAAGTGGGCAAAAGTCCCGAATTTGGTCCAAAATCACACCCAGGTTCGAGTCCCACAAGTCCCGCCGCGTTCCACCAGGGTTCAGGGGTGCCTGACATGTCCACGACGCACCCAGCAAAGGCGCACTGTGATTGGGAAGAAAAGTTGGGAAAGTGGGCAAAAGTCCCGAATTTGGTCCAAAATCACACCCAGGTTCGAGTCCCACAAGTCCCGCCGCGTTCCACCGGTGTCCCGGGGGTGCCTGGCATGTCCACAACGCACCCAGCAAAGGCGCACTGTGATTGGGAAGAAAAGTTGGGAAAGTGGGCAAAAGTCCCGAATTTGGTCCAAAATCACACCCAGGTTCGAGTCCCACAAGTCCCGCCGCGTTCCACCAGTGTCTCGGGGTGCCTACAATGTCCACAACGCACCCAGCAAAGGCGCACTGTGAGTGGGAAGAAAAGTTGGGAAAGTGGGCAAAAGTCCCGAATTTGGTCCAAAATCACACCCAGGTTCGAGTCCCACAAGTCCCGCCGCGTTCCACCAGTGTCTCGGGGTGCCTACAATGTCCACAACGCACCCAGCAAAGGCGCACTGTGAGTGGGAAGAAAAGTTGGGAAAGTGGGCAAAAGTCCCGAATTTGGTCCAAAATCACACCCAGGTTCGAGTCCCACAAGTCCCGCCGCGTTCCACCAGGGTTCCGGGGTGCCTACAATGTCCACAACGCACCCAGCAAAGGCGCACTGTGAGTGGGAAGAAAAGTTGGGAAAGTGGGCAAAAGTCCCGAATTTGGTCCAAAATCACACCCAGGTTCGAGTCCCACAAGTCCCGCCGCGTTCCACCAGTGTCTCGGGGTGCCTACAATGTCCACGACGCACCCAGCAAAGGCGCACTGTGATTGGGAAGAAAAGTTGGGAAAGTGGGCAAAAGTCCCGAATTTGGTCCAAAGTCACACCCAGGTTCGAGTCCCACAAGTCCCGCCGCGTTCCACCAGGGTTCCGGGGTGCCTACAATGTCCACAACGCACCCAGCAAAGGCGCACTGTGATTGGGAAGAAAAGTTGGGAAAGTGGGCAAAAGTCCCGAATTTGATCCAAAATTATGCCCGGGTTGGAGTACCACGAGTCCGGCCGCGTTCCACCGGTGTCCCGGGGGTGCCTGGCATGTCCACAACTTACCCAGCAAAGGCGCACTGTGATTGGGAAGAAAAGTTGGGAAAGTGGGCAAAAGTCCCGAATTTGATCCAAAATTATGCCCGGGTTGGAGTACCACGAGTCCGGCCGCGTTCCACCGGTGTCCCGGGGGTGCCTGCCATGTCCACAACTTACCCAGCAAAGGCGCACTGTGATTGGGAAGAAAAGTTGGGAAAGTGGGGAAAAGTCCCGAATTTGATCCAAAATTATGCCCGGGTTGGAGTACCACGAGTCCGGCCGCGTTCCACCGGTGTCCCGGGGGTGCCTGCCATGTCCACAACTTACCCAGCAAAGGCGCACTGTGATTGGGAAGAAAAGTTGGGAAAGTGGGCAAAAGTCCCGAATTTGATCCAAAATTATGCCCGGGTTGGAGTACCACGAGTCCGGCCGCGTTCCACCGGTGTCCCGGGGGTGCCTGCCATGTCCACAACTTACCCAGCAAAGGCGCACTGTGATTGGGAAGAAAAGTTGGGAAAGTGGGGAAAAAAAGGACCGGAAAATATCCAAAATTATGCCCGGGTTGGAGTACCACGAGTCCGGCCGCGTTCCACCGGTGTCCCGGGGGTGCCTGGCACGTCCACAACTTACCCAGCAAAGGCGCACTGTCAGTGGGGAAGACCAAACATGTCTCGGATTTTTTCCAAGTACCTTAACGAGAGAGGCTAAAAAGCACCTGTTTTTACCTTCTCTCGTTGTTGTACTTAGAAAAAAAACGAGAAAATAAAAAATCTGGGTTTTTTTCTAAGTACCTTAACGAGAGAGGCTAAAAAAAACCATTTTTTACCTTCTCTCGTTGTTGTACTTAGAAAAAAAACGAGAAAAAAAATTTTCCCCATTCATTTCAATGGGAGTTCATTTTTTTTTTGGGATTTTTTCTAAGTACCTTAACGAGAGAGGCTTAATTTTTCACCTACTTTTTACCTTCTCTCGATTTTTCGTTTTTTACCTGGTCGACCAAAACACCTCCATCTCGTTACTATGTGCACCATGTCTGACAGGCTGAAATCACAGGGAACGCGTCCGAGTCAAAGTGAGCTATTTTCGGACACAAATATGGTGTTTTTCCCCTCTATCCTCTGGTTCTTTTTTCAAACTGATCTTCCAGCATCTGAGCGACAGGGGCTCATGCAGACACCTGTGTCCGCCCGAGGGGCGCCTTCCCGGACACATATATGGTGCTTCCCCCCTCTTTACCCCGGTCCTTTTTCAAACTGATCTTCCAGCATCTGAGCGACAGGGGCTCATGCAGACACCTGTGTCCGCCCGAGGGGCGCCTTCCCGGACACATATATGGTGCTTCCCCCCTCTTTACCCCGGTCCTTTTTCAAACTGATCTTCCAGCATCTGAGCGACAGGGGCTCATGCAGACACCTGTGTCCGCCCGAGGGGCGCCTTCCCGGACACATATATGGTGCTTTCCCCCTCTTTACCCCGGTCCTTTTTCAAACTGCTCTTCCAGCATCTGAGCGACAGGGGCTCATGCAGACACCTGTGTCCGCCCGAGGGGCGCCTTCCTGGACACATATATGGTGCTTTCCCCCTCTTTACCCCGGTCCTTTTTCAAACTGCTCTTCCAGCTTCTGAGCGACAGGGGCTCATGCAGACACCTGTGTCCGCCTAAGGGGCGCTATCTCGGACACATTTTCAACTTTTCCCGCATGAATGAAATCCTGGAACTGATTCCACCCAGGTACTTAGGGCTTCCAGGGCTTGAGCGACAGGGGCTCTGTCCGGAGCGTGTGTCCGCCTAGGGGGCGCTGTCTCGGACACATTTTCAACTTTTCCCGCATGGATGAAATCCTGGAACTGATTCCACCCAGGTACTTAGGACTTCCAGGGCTTGAGCGACAGGGGCTCTGTCCGGAGCGTGTGTCCGCCTAGGGGGCGCTGTCCCGGACACATTTTCAACTTTTCCCGCATGAATGAAATCCTGGAACTGATTCCACCCAGGTACTTAGGACTTCCAGGGCTTGAGCGACAGGGGCTCTGTCCGGAGCGTGTGTCCGCCTAGGGGGCGCTGTCCCGGACACATTTTCAACTTTTCCCGCATGGATGAAATCCTGGAACTGATTCCACCCAGGTACTTAGGGCTTCCAGGGCTTGAGCGACAGGGGCTCTGTCCGGAGCGTGTGTCCGCCTAGGGGGCGCTGTCTCGGACACATTTTCAACTTTTCCCGCATGAATGAAATCCTGGAACTGATTCCACCCAGGTACTTAGGGCTTCCAGGGCTTGAGCGACAGGGGCTCTGTCCGGAGCGTGTGTCCGCCTAGGGGGCGCTGTCTCGGACACATTTTCAACTTTTCCCGCATGAATGAAATCCTGGAACTGATTCCACCCAGGTACTTGGGGCTTCCAGGGCTCGAGCGACAGGGGCTCTGTCCGGAGCGTGTGTCCGCCTAGGGGGCGCTGTCTCGGACACATTTTCAACTTTTCCCGCATGAATGAAATCCTGGAACTGATTCCACCCAGGTACTTGGTGCTTCCAGGGCTCGAGCGACAGGGGCTCGGTCCGGAGCGCGCGTCCGCCTAGGGGGCGCTGTCTCGGACACATTTTCAACTTTTCCCGTATGAATGAAATCCTGGACCTCCGTCCAGGTACTCGGGGCTTCCCAGGACTTGAGCGACAGGGGCTCGGACCTGGGAAAAGCCCCGGCCCACTTCCCCTTTCCCCTCTAACCCTCTGGTAAACACGACTTGCCACGGAGCGGCCCTCACCGGCCGGCGTCAGCCGGTTACCCAGGTGGGGGATTCCTCCGGCCCTGCAGGTCTGCCTCTATTGCCGCCCGGCAAGCCCGATTTGAAGCGAGATCGAGACGACCCGTCTGCCCTAGTTGTCCTACATCGGACCCGCTCCGGCTCGGCCCCAGCGTCCCTTCGCGCATATGCCATCCGGGCCCACGCCCCGGGTGGTGCCGGAGGGCCTGGGCAGCGACGGCTGCGGTGCTTCCGGAAACACCTTTTTCGAACCCTAGGCGGCGCCATGAGACACTGCGCGCAACCCATGCCACCCCTTCGTAGACCCGGCAGGACAGCGTGCCGAAAACCACTCTCAGCCGAGCATGATGTTGGCCCCGCGGGACTCCTCGGGCTGTGTGCGACGGCTCACGGCCCGTGCAAGCCGCTTGCGCGCTGACTGAAAGGCAAGTGTCACCGAACGTTCGGCTTGGCCGGTAGGCATCCCGGCCGGGGAATCACAGAAGCCAGTAAACACGCTAGCGGGTCTACCTGGTTGATCCTGCCAGTAGCATATGCTTGTCTCAAAGATTAAGCCATGCAAGTGCAAGTGCAAACGAGTTTGACAGTGAAACTGCGAATGGCTCATTAAATCAGTTATGGTTCCTTTGAACACTCCACCGTTACTTGGATAACTGTGGCAATTCTAGAGCTAATACATGCACACGAGCGCTGACCCTGGACGGGGATGCGCGCATTTATCAGACCGAAAACCCATACGGGGCTCCCCCCCCGGGGGGAACGCTCCGGCCGCTTTGGTGACTCTAGATAACCTCGAGCAGATCGCCGGCCCCTGGTGGCGGCGACGTCTCTTTCGAATGTCTGCCCTATCAACTTTCGATGGCAGGTTCTGTGCCTACCATGGTGACAACGGGTAACGGGGAATCAGGGTTCGATTCCGGAGAGGGAGCCTGAGAAACAGCTACCACATCCAAGGAAGGCAGCAGGCGCGCAAATTACCCATTCCCGACGCGGGGAGGTAGTGACGAAAAATAACAATACAGGACTCTTTCGAGGCCCTGTAATTGGAATGAGTACACTCTAAATCCTTTAACGAGGATCCATTGGAGGGCAAGTCTGGTGCCAGCAGCCGCGGTAATTCCAGCTCCAATAGCGTATCTTAAAGTTGCTGCAGTTAAAAAGCTCGTAGTTGGACTTCGGGAACGGGGCGGGCGCGCCGCCGAAAGGCGAGCCGCCGCCCGGCCCACACCCCTGCCTATCGGCGCCCCCGGGATGCTCTTGACTGGGTGTCCCGCCGGGGCCCGAAGCGTTTACTTTGAAAAAATCCGAGTGTTCAAAGCAGGCCGGGAGCGCCTGAAAACCCCAGCTAGGAATAATGGAATAGGACTCCGGTTCTATTTTGTGGGTTTTGCTCTCCATGAACTGGAGCCATGATTAAGAGGGA
>NW_027316700.1:0-46935 GCF_033978685.3 Nerophis lumbriciformis | reverse complement strand
TCTGCATATGTGTGTTTTACATCTATGTACGTGAGTTTTAGATCTGCATACGTGTTTTAGATCTGCGTACGTGAGTTTTAGATCTGCATACGTGTGTTTTAGATCTGTGTTTGTGAGTTTTAGATCCGTGTACCTGTGTTTTAGATCTGCGTATGTGTGTTTTAGATCTGCGTACGTGAGTTTTTGATTCGTGTACATGTGTTTTAGATCTGCATACGTGTGTTTTAGATCTGCATATGTGTGTTTTAGATCTGCATACAGGTGTTTTAGATCCGTGTACGTGTGTTTTAGATCCATGTATGTGTTTTAGATCTGCATACGTGTGTTTTACATCTATGTACGTGAGTTTTAGATCTGCATACGTGTTTTAGATCTGCGTACGTGAGTTTTAGATCTGCATACGTGTGTTTTAGATCTGTGTTTGTGAGTTTTAGATCCGTGTACGTGTGTTTTAGATCCGTGTACGTGTGTTTTAGATCCGTGTACGTGTGTTTTAGATCCGTGTATGTGTGTTTTAGATCCGTGTACGTGTTTTAGATCTGCGTACGTGTGGTTTAGATCTGCGTACGTGAGTTTTTGATCCGTGTACATGTGTTTTAGATCTGCATACGTGTGTTTTAGATCTGCATATGTGTGTTTTAGATCTGCATACGTGTGTTTAAGATCTGCGTACATGTGTTTTAGATCCGTGTACGTGTGTTTTAGATCCATGTACGTGTTTTAGATCTGCGTACGTGTGTTTTAGATCCGTGTACGTGTGTTTTAGATCCGTGTACGTGTGTTTTAGATCCGTGTACGTGTGTTTTAGATCCGTGTACGTGTTTTAGATCTGCGTACGTGTGTTTTAGATCCGTGTACGTGTGTTTTAGATCTGCGTACGTATGTTTTAGATCTACGTACGTGTGTTTTAGATCTGCGTACGTGTGTTTTAGATCTGCGTACGTGTGTTTTAGATCTATGTACGTGTGTTTTAGATCTGCGTACGTGTGTTTTAGATCTGCATACGTTTGTTTTAGATCTACGTACGTGTGTTTTAGATCCGTGTACGTGTGTTTTAGATCTGCGTACGTGAGTTTTAGATCCGTGTACGTGTGTTTTAGATCTGCGTATGTGTGTTTTAGCTCTGCATACGTGTGTTTTAGATCTGCATACGTGTGTTTTACATCTATGTACGTGAGTTTTAGATCTGCATACGTGTTTTAAATCTGCGTACGTGAGTTTTAGATCTGCATACGTGTGTTTTAGATCTGTGTTTGTGAGTTTTAGATCCGTGTACGTGTGTTTTAGATCCGTGTACGTGTGTTTTAGATCCGTGTACGTGTTTTAGATCTGCGTACGTGTGTTTTAGATCCGTGTACGTGTGTTTTAGATCTGCGTACGTATGTTTTAGATCTACGTACATGTGTTTTAGATCTGCGTATGTGTGTTTTAGATCTGCGTACGTGTGTTTTAGATCTGCATACGTATGTTTTAGATCTACATACGTGTGTTTTAGATCCGTGTACGTGTGTTTTAGATCTGCGTACGTGAGTTTTAGATCCGTGTACGTGTGTTTTAGATCTGCGTACGTGTGTTTTAGATCCGTGTACGTGTGTTTTAGATCTGCGTACGTGAGTTTTAGATCCGTGTACGTGTGTTTTAGATCTGCGTATGTGTGTTTTAGATCTGCATACGTGTGTTTTAGATCTGCATACGTGTGTTTTGCATCTGTGTACGTGTTTTAGATCTGCATACGTGTTTTAGATCTGCGTACGTGAGTTTTAGATCTGCATACGTGTGTTTTAGATCGGCGTATGTGTGTTTTAGATCTCCGTACGTGTTTTAGATCTACGTACGTGTGTTTTAGATCCTTGTACGTGTGTTTTAGATCCGTGAATGTGTATTTTAGATCTGTATACGTGTGTTTTAGATCTGCGTATGTGTGTTTTAGATCTGCGTACGTGTGTTTTAGATATAGGTCCGTGTACGTGTGTTTTAGATCTGCGTATGTGTGTTTTAGATCTGCGTACGTGTGTTTAGATCTACGTACGTGAGTTTTAGATCTGCATACGTGTGTTTTAGATCTGCGTACGTGTGTTTTAGATCTGCTTACGTGTGTTTTAGATCCGTGTACGTGTGTTTTAGATCCGTGTATGTGTTTTAGATCTGCGTACGTGTGTTTTAGATCCGTGTACGTGTGTTTTAGATCTGCGTACGTAAGTTTTAGATCTACGTACGTGAGTTTTAGATCCATGTACGTGTGTTTTAGATCCGTGTACGTGTGTTTTAGATCTGTGTACGTATGTTTTAGATCTACGTACGTGTGTTTTAGATCTGTGTACGTGTGTTTAAGATCTGCGTACGTGTGTTTTAGATCTGCGTACGTATGTTTTAGATCTACGTACGTGTGTTTTAGATCTGCGTACGTGTGTTAAAGATCTGCGTACGTGTGTTTTAGATCTGCATACGTGTGTTTTAGATCTGCATACGTATGTTTTAGATCTACGTACGTGTGTTTTAGATCCGTGTACGTGTGTTTTAGATCTGCGTACGTGAGTTTTAGATCCGTGTACGTGTGTTTTAGATCTGCGTATGTGTGTTTTAGATCTGCATACGTGTGTTTTAGATCTGCATACGTGTGTTTTACATCTGTGTACGTGAGTTTTAGATCTGCATACGTGTTTTAGATCTGCGTACGTGAGTTTTAGATCTGCATACGTGTGTTTTAGATCCCTGTACGTGTGTTTTAGATCTGCGTACGTGTGTTTTAGATCTACGTACATGTGTTTTAGATCCGTGTACGTGTGTTTTAGATCTGCGTATGTGTGTTTTAGATCTGCGTACGTGTGTTTAGATCTACGTACATGTGTTTTAGCTCTACGTACGTGTGTTTTAGATCTGCGTACGTGTGTTTTAATTCCGCGTACGTGTGTTTTAGATCCGCGTACGTGTGTTTTAGATCTGCGTACGTGTGTTTTAGCTCCGCGTACGTGTGTTTTAGATCTGCGTACGTGTGTTTTAGATCTGCGTACGTGTGTTTTAGATCCGTGTACGTGTGTTTTAGATCCGTGTACGTGTGTTCTAGATCCGTGTACGTGTGTTTTAGATCTGCGTACGTGAGTTTTAGATCCGTGTACGTGTGTTTTAGATCTGCATACGTGTGTTTTAGATCTGCATACGTGTGTTTTACATCTATGTACGTGAGTTTTAGATCTGCATACGTGTTTTAAATCTGCGTACGTTAGTTTTAGATCTGCATACGTGTGTTTTAGATCTGTGTTTGTGAGTTTTAGATCCGTGTACGTGTGTTTTAGATCTGCGTACGTGAGTTTTTGATCCGTGTACATGTGTTTTAGATCTGCATACGTGTGTTTTAGATCTGCATATGTGTGTTTTAGATCTGCATACGTGTGTTTTAGATCTGCGTACGTGTGTTTTAGAACCGTGTACGTGTGTTTTAGATCCATGTACGTGTTTTAGATCTGCGTACGTGTGTTTTAGATCCGTGTACGTGTTTTAGATCCGTGTACGTGTGTTTTAGATCCGTGTACGTGTTTTAGATCTGCGTACGTGTGTTTTAGATCCGTGTACGTGTTTTAGATCTGCGTACATGTGTTTTAGATCTGCGTACGTGAGTTTTTGATCCGTGTACATGTGTTTTAGATCTGCATACGTGTGTTTTAGATCTGCATATGTGTGTTTTAGATCTGCATACGTGTGTTTTAGATCTGCGTACATGTGTTTTAGATCCGTGTACGTGTGTTTTAGATCCATGTACGTGTTTTAGATCTGCGTACGTGTGTTTTAGATCCGTGTACGTGTGTTTTAGATCCGTGTACGTGTGTTTTAGATCCGTGTACGTGTTTTAGATCTGCGTACGTGTGTTTTAGATCCGTGTACGTGTGTTTTAGATCTGCGTACGTATGTTTTAGATCTACGTACGTGTGTTTTAGATCTGCGTACGTATGTTTTAGATCTACGTACGTGTGTTTTAGATCTGCGTACGTGTGTTTTAGATCTACGTACGTGTGTTTTAGATCTATGTACGTGTGTTTTAGATCTGCGTACGTGTGTTTTAGATCTGCATACGTATGTTTTAGATCTACGTACGTGTGTTTTAGATCCGTGTACGTGTGTTTTAGATCTGCGTACGTGAGTATTAGATTCGTGTACGTGTGTTTTAGATCTGCGTATGTGTGTTTTAGATCTGCATACGTGTGTTTTAGATCTGCATACGTGTGTTTTACATCTATTTACGTGAGTTTTAGATCTGCATACGTGTTTTAAATCTGCATACGTGTGTTTTAGATCTGTGTTTGTGAGTTTTAGATCCCTGTACGTGTGTTTTAGATCCGTGTACGTGTGTTTTAGATCCGTGTTTGTGTTTTAGATCTGCGTACGTGTGTTTTAGATCCGTGTACGTGTGTTTTAGATCTGCGTACGTATGTTTTAGATCTACGTACGTGTGTTTTAGATCTGCGTACGTGTATTTTAGATCTGCGTACGTGTGTTTTAGATCTGCGTACGTATGTTTTAGATCTACATACGTGTGTTTTAGATCCGTGTACGTGTGTTTAAGATCTGCGTACGTGAGTTTTAGATCCGTGTACGTGTGTTTTAGATCTGCGTACGTGTGTTTTAGATCCGTGTACATGTGTTTTAGATCTGCGTACGTGAGTTTTAGATCCGTGTACGTGTGTTTTAGATCTGCGTATGTGTGTTTTAGATCTGCATACGTGTGTTTTAGATCTGCATACGTGTGTTTTACATCTATGTACGTGAGTTTTAGATCTGCATACGTGTTTTAAATCTGCGTACGTGAGTTTTAGATCTGCATACGTGTGTTTTAGATCTGTGTTTGTGAGTTTTAGATCCGTGTACGTGTTTTAGATCTGCGTACGTGTGTTTTAGATCCGTGTACGTGTGTTTTAGATCCGTGTACGTGTGTTTTAGATCCGTGTACGTGTGTTTTAGATCCGTGTACGTGTGTTTTAGATCCGTGTACGTGTTTTAGATCTACGTACGTGTGTTTTAGATCTGCGTACGTGTGTTTTAGATCTGCGTACGTGTGTTTTAGATCTATGTACGTGTGTTTTAGATCTGCGTACGTGTGTTTTAGATCTGCATACGTGTGTTTTAGATCTACGTACGTGTGTTTTAGATCCGTGTACGTGTGTTTTAGATCTGCGTACGTGAGTTTTAGATCCGTGTACGTGTGTTTTAGATCTGCGTATGTGTGTTTTAGCTCTGCATACGTGTGTTTTAGATCTGCATACGTGTGTTTTACATCTATGTACGTGAGTTTTAGATCTGCATACGTGTTTTAAATCTGCGTACGTGAGTTTTAGATCTGCATACGTGTGTTTTAGATCTGTGTTTGTGAGTTTTAGATCCGTGTACGTGTGTTTTAGATCCGTGTACGTGTGTTTTAGATCCGTGTACGTGTTTTAGATCTGCGTACGTGTGTTTTAGATCCGTGTACGTGTGTTTTAGATCTGCGTACGTATGTTTTAGATCTACGTACATGTGTTTTAAATCTGCGTACGTGAGTTTTAGATCTGCATACGTGTGTTTTAGATCTGTGTTTGTGAGTTTTAGATCCGTGTACGTGTGTTTTAGATCCGTGTACGTGTGTTTTAGATCCGTGTACGTGTTTTAGATCTGCGTACGTGTGTTTTAGATCCGTGTACGTGTGTTTTAGATCTGCGTACGTATGTTTTAGATCTACGTACATGTGTTTTAGATCTGCGTATGTGTGTTTTAGATCTGCGTACGTGTGTTTTAGATCTGCATACGTATGTTTTAGATCTACATACGTGTGTTTTAGATCCGTGTACGTGTGTTTTAGATCTGCGTACGTGAGTTTTAGATCCGTGTACGTGTGTTTTAGATCTGCGTACGTGTGTTTTAGATCCGTGTACGTGTGTTTTAGATCTGCGTACGTGAGTTTTAGATCCGTGTACGTGTGTTTTAGATCTGCGTATGTGTGTTTTAGATCTGCATACGTGTGTTTTAGATCTGCATACGTGTGTTTTGCATCTGTGTACGTGTTTTAGATCTGCATACGTGTTTTAGATCTGCGTACGTGAGTTTTAGATCTGCATACGTGTGTTTTAGATCCGTGTACGTGTGTTTTAGATCGGTGTACGTGTGTTTTAGATCTGCGTACGTGTGTTTTAGATCTACGTACATGTGTTTTAGATCCGTGTACGTGTTTTAGCTCTACGTACGTGTGTTTTAGATCTGCGTACGTGTGTTTTAGATCCGCGTACGTGTGTTTTAGATCTGCGTACGTGTGTTTTAGATCTGCTTACGTGTGTTTTAGATCCGTGTACGTGTGTTTTAGATCCGTGTATGTGTTTTAGATCTGCGTACGTGTGTTTTAGATCCGTGTACGTGTGTTTTAGATCTGCGTACGTAAGTTTTAGATCTGCGTACGTGTTTTAGCTTTACGTACGTGTTTTAGCGCTACGTATGTGTGTTTTAGATCTACGTACGTGAGTTTTAGATCCGTGTACGTGTGTTTTAGATCCGCGTACGTGAGTTTTAGATCCGTGTACGTGTGTTTTAGATCTGTATACGTGTGTTTTAGATCTTTGTACGTGTGTTTTAGATCTGCGTATGTGTGTTTTAGATCTCCGTACGTGTTTTAGATCTACGTACGTGTGTTTTAGATCCTTGTACGTGTGTTTTAGATCCGTGAATGTGTATTTTAGATCTGTATACGTGTGTTTTAGATCTGCGTACGTGTGTTTTAGATCTGCGTGTGTGTGTTTTAGATCTGCGTACGTGTGTTTTAGATATAGGTCCGTGTACGTGTGTTTTAGATCTGCGTATGTGTGTTTTAGATCTGCGTACGTGTGTTTAGATCTACGTACGTGAGTTTTAGATCTGCATACGTGTGTTTTAGATCTGCGTACGTGTGTTTTAGATCTGCTTACGTGTGTTTTAGATCCGTGTACGTGTGTTTTAGATCCGTGTATGTGTTTTAGATCTGCGTACGTGTGTTTTAGATCCGTGTACGTGTGTTTTAGATCTGCGTACGTAAGTTTTAGATCTACGTACGTGAGTTTTAGATCCATGTACGTGTGTTTTAGATCCGTGTACGTGTGTTTTAGATCTGTGTACGTATGTTTTAGATCTACGTACGTGTGTTTTAGATCTGTGTACGTGTGTTTAAGATCTGCGTACGTGTGTTTTAGATCTGCGTACGTATGTTTTAGATCTACGTACGTGTGTTTTAGATCTGCGTACGTGTGTTAAAGATCTGCGTACGTGTGTTTTAGATCTGCATACGTGTGTTTTAGATCTGCATACGTATGTTTTAGATCTACGTACGTGTGTTTTAGATCCGTGTACGTGTGTTTTAGATCTGCGTACGTGAGTTTTAGATCCTTGTACGTGTGTTTTAGATCCGTGAATGTGTATTTTAGATCTGTATACGTGTGTTTTAGATCTGCGTACGTGTGTTTTAGATCTGCGTATGTGTGTTTTAGATCTGCGTACGTGTGTTTTAGATATAGGTCCGTGTACGTGTGTTTTAGATCTGCGTATGTGTGTTTTAGATCTGCGTACGTGTGTTTAGATCTACGTACGTGAGTTTTAGATCTGCATACGTGTGTTTTAAATCTGCGTACGTGTGTTTTAGATCTGCTTACGTGTGTTTTAGATCCGTGTACGTGTGTTTTAGATCCGTGTATGTGTTTTAGATCTGCGTACGTGTGTTTTAGATCCGTGTACGTGTGTTTTAGATCTGCGTACGTAAGTTTTAGATCTACGTACGTGAGTTTTAGATCCATGTACGTGTGTTTTAGATCCGTGTACGTGTGTTTTAGATCTGTGTACGTATGTTTTAGATCTACGTACGTGTGTTTTAGATCTGTGTACGTGTGTTTAAGATCTGCGTACGTGTGTTTTAGATCTGCGTACGTATGTTTTAGATCTACGTACGTGTGTTTTAGATCTGCGTACGTGTGTTAAAGATCTGCGTACGTGTGTTTTAGATCTGCATACGTGTGTTTTAGATCTGCATACGTATGTTTTAGATCTACGTACGTGTGTTTTAGATCCGTGTACGTGTGTTTTAGATCTGCGTACGTGAGTTTTAGATCCGTGTACGTGTGTTTTAGATCTGCGTATGTGTGTTTTAGATCTGCATACGTGTGTTTTAGATCTGCATACGTGTGTTTTACATCTGTGTACGTGAGTTTTAGATCTGCATACGTGTTTTAGATCTGCGTACGTGAGTTTTAGATCTGCATACGTGTGTTTTAGATCCCTGTACGTGTGTTTTAGATCTGCGTACGTGTGTTTTAGATCTACGTACATGTGTTTTAGATCCGTGTACGTGTGTTTGAGATCTGCGTATGTGTGTTTTAGATCTGCGTACGTGTGTTTAGATCTACGTACATGTGTTTTAGCTGTACGTACGTGTGTTTTAGATCTGCGTACGTGTGTTTTAATTCCGCGTACGTGTGTTTTAGATCCGCGTACGTGTGTTTTAGATCTGCGTACGTGTGTTTTAGCTCCGCGTACGTGTGTTTTAGATCTGCGTACGTGTGTTTTAGATCTGCGTACGTGTGTTTTAGATCCGTGTACGTGTGTTTTAGATCCGTGTACGTGTGTTCTAGATCCGTGTACGTGTGTTTTAGATCTGCGTACGTGAGTTTTAGATCCGTTTACGTGTGTTTTAGATCTGCATACGTGTGTTTTAGATCTGCATACGTGTGTTTTACATCTATGTACGTGAGTTTTAGATCTGCATACGTGTTTTAGATCTGCGTACGTTAGTTTTAGATCTGCATACGTGTGTTTTAGATCTGTGTTTGTGAGTTTTAGATCCGTGTACGTGTGTTTTAGATCTGCGTACGTGAGTTTTTGATCCGTGTACATGTGTTTTAGATCTGCATACGTGTGTTTTAGATCTGCATATGTGTGTTTTAGATCTGCATACGTGTGTTTTAGATCTGCGTACGTGTGTTTTAGAACCGTGTACGTGTGTTTTAGATCCATGTACGTGTTTTAGATCTGCGTACGTGTGTTTTAGATCCGTGTACGTGTTTTAGATCCGTGTACGTGTGTTTTAGATCCGTGTACGTGTTTTAGATCTGCGTACGTGTGTTTTAGATCCGTGTACGTGTTTTAGATCTGCGTACATGTGTTTTAGATCCGTGTACGTGTGTTTTAGATCTGCATACGTGTGTTTTAGATCTGCATATGTGTGTTTTAGATCTGCATACGTGTGTTTTAGATCTGCGTACATGTGTTTTAGATCCGTGTAAGTGTGTTTTAGATCCATGTACGTGTTTTAGATCTGCGTACGTGTGTTTTAGATCCGTGTACGTGTGTTTTAGATCCGTGTACGTGTGTTTTAGATCCGTGTACGTGTGTTTTAGATCCGTGTACGTGTTTTAGATCTGCGTACATGTGTTTTAGATCCGTGTACGTGTGTTTTAGATCTGCGTACGTATGTTTTAGATCTACGTACGTGTGTTTTAGATCTGCGTACGTATGTTTTAGATCTACGTACGTGTGTTTTAGATCTGCGTACGTGTGTTTTAGATCTACGTACGTGTGTTTTAGATCTATGTACGTGTGTTTTAGATCTGCGTACGTGTGTTTTAGATCTGCATACGTATGTTTTAGATCTACGTACGTGTGTTTTAGATCCGTGTACGTGTGTTTTAGATCTGCGTACGTGAGTATTAGATTCGTGTACGTGTGTTTTAGATCTGCGTATGTGTGTTTTAGATCTGCATACGTGTGTTTTAGATCTGCATACGTGTGTTTTATATCTATTTACGTGAGTTTTAGATCTGCATACGTGTTTTAAATCTGCGTACGTGAGTTTTAGATCTGCATACGTGTGTTTTAGATCTGTGTTTGTGAGTTTTAGATCCCTGTACGTGTGTTTTAGATCCGTGTACGTGTGTTTTAGATCCGTGTTTGTGTTTTAGATCTGCGTACGTGTGTTTTAAATCCGTGTACGTGTGTTTTAGATCTGCGTACGTATGTTTTAGATCTACGTACGTGTGTTTTAGATCTGCGTATGTGTGTTTTAGATCTGCGTACGTGTGTTTTAGATCTGCGTACGTATGTTTTAGATCTACATACGTGTGTTTTAGATCCGTGTACGTGTGTTTAAGATCTGCGTACGTGAGTTTTAGATCCGTGTACGTGTGTTTTAGATCTGCGTACGTGTGTTTTAGATCCGTGTACATGTGTTTTAGATCTGCGTACGTGAGTTTTAGATCCGTGTACGTGTGTTTTAGATCTGCGTATGTGTGTTTTAGATCTGCATACGTGTGTTTTAGATCTGCATACGTGTGTTTTACATCTATGTACGTGAGTTTTAGATCTGCATACGTGTTTTAAATCTGCGTACGTGAGTTTTAGATCTGCATACGTGTGTTTTAGATCTGTGTTTGTGAGTTTTAGATCCGTGTACGTGTTTTAGATCTGCGTACGTGTGTTTTAGATCCGTGTACGTGTGTTTTAGATCTGCGTACGTGTGTTTTACATCTATGTACGTGAGTTTTAGATCTGCATATGTGTGTTTTAGATCTGCATACGTATGTTTTACATCTATGTACGTGAGTTTTAGATCTGCATACGTGTTTTAGATCTGCGTACGTTAGTTTTGGATCTGCATAAGTGTGTTTTAGATCCGTGTTTGTGAGTTTTAGATCCGTGTACGTGTGTTTTAGATCTGCATATGTGTGTTTTAGATCTGCGTACGTGAGTTTTTGATCCGTGTACATGTGTTTTAGATCTGCATACGTGTGTTTTAGATCTGCATATGTGTGTTTTAGATCTGCATACGTGTGTTTTAGATCCGTGTACGTGTGTTTTAGATCCATGTACGTGTTTTAGATCTGCGTACATGTGTTTTAGATCCGTGTACGTGTGTTTTAGTTCCGTGTACGTGTGTTTTAGATCCGTATACGTGTGTTTTAGATCCGTGTACGTGTTTTAAATCTGCGTACGTGTGTTTTAGATCTGTGTACGTATGTTTTAGATCTGCGTACGTATGTTTTAGATCTACGTACGTGTGTTTTAGATCTGCGTACGTATATTTTAGATCTACGTACGTGTGTTTTAGATCTGCGTACGTGTGTTTTAGATCTGCGTACGTGTGTTTTAGATCTATGTACGTGTGTTTTAGATCTGCGTACGTGGGTTTTATATCTGCATACGTATGTTTTAGATCTACGTACGTGTGTTTTAGATCCGTGTACGTGTGTTTTAGATCTGCGTACGTGAGTTTTAGATCCGTGTACGTGTGTTTTAGATCTGCGTATGTGTTTTTTAGATCTGCATACGTGTGTTTTAGATCTGCATACGTGTGTTTTACATCTATGTACGTGAGTTTTAGATTTGCATACGTGTTTTAGATCTGCGTACGTGAGTTTTAGATCTGCATACGTGTGTTTTAGATCTGTGTTTGTGAGTTTTAGATCCGTGTATGTGTGTTTTAGATCTGCATATGTGTGTTTTAGATCTGCGTATGTGAGTTTTTGATCCGTGTACATGTGTTTTAGATCTGCATACGTGTGATTTAGATCTGCGTACGTGTGTTTTAGATCCGTGTACGTGTGTTTTAGATCCATGTACGTGTTTTTAGATCTGCATACGTGTGTTTTAGATCCGCGTACGTGTGTTTTAGATCCGTGTACGTGTGTTTTGGCTCCATGTACGTGTTTTAGATCTGCGTACGTGTGTTTTAGATCCGTGTACGTGTGTTTTAGATCTGCGTATGTGTGTTTTAGATCCGTGTACGTGTGTTTTAGATCCGTGTACGTGTGTTTTAGATCCGTGTACGTGTGTTTTAAATCCGTGTACGTGTTTTAGATCTGCGTACGTGTGTTTTAGATCCGTGTACGTGTGTTTTGGATCTGCGTACGTATGTTTTAAATCTACGTACGTGTGTTTTAGATCTGCGTACGAATGTTTTAGATCTACGTACGTGTGTTTTAGATCTGCGTACGTGTGTTTTAGATCCGCGTATGTGTGTTTTAGATCTACGTACGTAAGTTTTAGATCCGTGTACGTGTGTTTTACATCCGTGTACGTGTGTTTTAGATCTGCGTATGTGTGTTTTAGATCTGCGTACGTGTGTTTAGATCTACGTACATGTGTTTTAGCTCTACGTACGTGTGTTTTAGATCTGCGTACGTGTGTTTTAATTCCGCGTACGTGTGTTTTAGATCCGCGTACGTGTGTTTTAGATCTGCGTACGTGTGTTTTAGCTCCGCGTACGTGTGTTTTAGATCTGCGTACGTGTGTTTTAGATCTGCGTACGTGTGTTTTAGATCCGTGTACGTGTGTTTTAGATCCGTGTACGTGTGTTCTAGATCCGTGTACGTGTGTTTTAGATCTGCGTACGTGAGTTTTAGATCCGTGTACGTGTGTTTTAGATCTGCATACGTGTGTTTTAGATCTGCATACGTGTGTTTTACATCTATGTACGTGAGTTTTAGATCTGCATACGTGTTTTAGATCTGCGTACGTTAGTTTTAGATCTGCATACGTGTGTTTTAGATCTGTGTTTGTGAGTTTTAGATCCGTGTACGTGTGTTTTAGATCTGCGTACGTGAGTTTTTGATCCGTGTACATGTGTTTTAGATCTGCATACGTGTGTTTTAGATCTGCATATGTGTGTTTTAGATCTGCATACGTGTGTTTTAGATCTGCGTACGTGTGTTTTAGAACCGTGTACGTGTGTTTTAGATCCATGTACGTGTTTTAGATCTGCGTACGTGTGTTTTAGATCCGTGTACGTGTTTTAGATCCGTGTACGTGTGTTTTAGATCCGTGTACGTGTTTTAGATCTGCGTACGTGTGTTTTAGATCCGTGTACGTGTTCTAGATCTGCGTACATGTGTTTTAGATCCGTGTACGTGTGTTTTAGATCTGCATACGTGTGTTTTAGATCTGCATATGTGTGTTTTAGATCTGCATACGTGTGTTTTAGATCTGCGTACATGTGTTTTAGATCCGTGTAAGTGTGTTTTAGATCCATGTACGTGTTTTAGATCTGCGTACGTGTGTTTTAGATCCGTGTACGTGTGTTTTAGATCCGTGTACGTGTGTTTTAGATCCGTGTACGTGTGTTTTAGATCCGTGTACGTGTTTTAGATCCGCGTACGTGTGTTTTAGATCCGTGTACGTGTGTTTTAGATCTGCGTACGTATGTTTTAGATCTACGTACGTGTGTTTTAGATCTGCGTACGTATGTTTTAGATCTACGTACGTGTGTTTTAGATCTGCGTACGTGTGTTTTAGATCTGCATACGTATGTTTTAGATCTACGTACGTGTGTTTTAGATCCGTGTACGTGTGTTTTAGATCTGCGTACGTGAGTATTAGATTCGTGTACGTGTGTTTTAGATCTGCGTATGTGTGTTTTAGATCTGCATACGTGTGTTTTAGATCTGCATACGTGTGTTTTATATCTATTTACGTGAGTTTTAGATCTGCATACGTGTTTTAAATCTGCGTACGTGAGTTTTAGATCTGCATACGTGTGTTTTAGATCTGTGTTTGTGAGTTTTAGATCCCTGTACGTGTGTTTTAGATCTGTGTACGTGTGTTTTAGATCCGTGTTTGTGTTTTAGATCTGCGTACGTGTGTTTTAAATCCGTGTACGTGTGTTTTAGATCTGCGTACGTATGTTTTAGATCTACGTACGTGTGTTTTAGATCTGCGTATGTGTGTTTTAGATCTGCGTACGTGTGTTTTAGATCTGCGTACGTATGTTTTAGATCTACATACGTGTGTTTTAGATCCGTGTACGTGTGTTTTAGATCTGCGTATGTGTGTTTTAGATCCGTGTACGTGTGTTTTAGATCCGTGTACGTGTGTTTTAGATCCGTGTACGTGTGTTTTAAATCCGTGTACGTGTTTTAGATCTGCGTACGTGTGTTTTAGATCCGTGTACGTGTGTTTTGGATCTGCGTACGTATGTTTTAAATCTACGTACGTGTGTTTTAGATCTGCGTACGAATGTTTTAGATCTACGTACGTGTGTTTTAGATCTGCGTACGTGTGTTTTAGATCCGCGTATGTGTGTTTTAGATCTACGTACGTAAGTTTTAGATCCGTGTACGTGTGTTTTACATCCGTGTACGTGTGTTTTAGATCTGCGTATGTGTGTTTTAGATCTGCGTACGTGTGTTTAGATCTACGTACATGTGTTTTAGCTCTACGTACGTGTGTTTTAGATCTGCGTACGTGTGTTTTAATTCCGCGTACGTGTGTTTTAGATCCGCGTACGTGTGTTTTAGATCTGCGTACGTGTGTTTTAGCTCCGCGTACGTGTGTTTTAGATCTGCGTACGTGTGTTTTAGATCTGCGTACGTGTGTTTTAGATCCGTGTACGTGTGTTTTAGATCCGTGTACGTGTGTTCTAGATCCGTGTACGTGTGTTTTAGATCTGCGTACGTGAGTTTTAGATCCGTGTACGTGTGTTTTAGATCTGCATACGTGTGTTTTAGATCTGCATACGTGTGTTTTACATCTATGTACGTGAGTTTTAGATCTGCATACGTGTTTTAGATCTGCGTACGTTAGTTTTAGATCTGCATACGTGTGTTTTAGATCTGTGTTTGTGAGTTTTAGATCCGTGTACGTGTGTTTTAGATCTGCGTACGTGAGTTTTTGATCCGTGTACATGTGTTTTAGATCTGCATACGTGTGTTTTAGATCTGCATATGTGTGTTTTAGATCTGCATACGTGTGTTTTAGATCTGCGTACGTGTGTTTTAGAACCGTGTACGTGTGTTTTAGATCCATGTACGTGTTTTAGATCTGCGTACGTGTGTTTTAGATCCGTGTACGTGTTTTAGATCCGTGTACGTGTGTTTTAGATCCGTGTACGTGTTTTAGATCTGCGTACGTGTGTTTTAGATCCGTGTACGTGTTTTAGATCTGCGTACATGTGTTTTAGATCCGTGTACGTGTGTTTTAGATCTGCGTACATGTGTTTTAGATCCGTGTAAGTGTGTTTTAGATCCATGTACGTGTTTTAGATCTGCGTACGTGTGTTTTAGATCCGTGTACGTGTGTTTTACATCCGTGTACGTGTGTTTTAGATCCGTGTACGTGTGTTTTAGATCCGTGTACGTGTTTTAGATCTGCGTACGTGTGTTTTAGATCCGTGTACGTGTGTTTTAGATCTGCGTACGTATGTTTTAGATCTACGTACGTGTGTTTTAGATCTGCGTACGTATGTTTTAGATCTACGTACGTGTGTTTTAGATCTGCGTACGTGTGTTTTAGATCTACGTACGTGTGTTTTAGATCTATGTACGTGTGTTTTAGATCCGCGTACGTGTGTTTTAGATCTGCATACGTATGTTTTAGATCTACGTACGTGTGTTTTAGATCCGTGTACGTGTGTTTTAGATCTGCGTACGTGAGTATTAGATTCGTGTACGTGTGTTTTAGATCTGCGTATGTGTGTTTTAGATCTGCATACGTGTGTTTTAGATCTGCATACGTGTGTTTTATATCTATTTACGTGAGTTTTAGATCTGCATACGTGTTTTAAATCTGCGTACGTGAGTTTTAGATCTGCATACGTGTGTTTTAGATCTGTGTTTGTGAGTTTTAGATCCCTGTACGTGTGTTTTAGATCCGTGTATGTGTGTTTTAGATCCGTGTTTGTGTTTTAGATCTGCGTACGTGTGTTTTAAATCCGTGTACGTGTGTTTTAGATCTGCGTACGTATGTTTTAGATCTACGTACGTGTGTTTTAGATCTGCGTATGTGTGTTTTAGATCTGCGTACGTGTGTTTTAGATCTGCGTACGTATGTTTTAGATCTACATACGTGTGTTTTAGATCCGTGTACGTGTGTTTAAGATCTGCGTACGTGAGTTTTAGATCCGTGTACGTGTGTTTTAGATCTGCGTACGTGTGTTTTAGATCCGTGTACATGTGTTTTAGATCTGCGTACGTGAGTTTTAGATCCGTGTACGTGTGTTTTAGATCTGCGTATGTGTGTTTTAGATCTGCATACGTGTGTTTTAGATCTGCATACGTGTGTTTTACATCTATGTACGTGAGTTTTAGATCTGCATACGTGTTTTAAATCTGCGTACGTGAGTTTTAGATCTGCATACGTGTGTTTTAGATCTGTGTTTGTGAGTTTTAGATCCGTGTACGTGTTTTAGATCTGCGTACGTGTGTTTTAGATCCGTGTACGTGTGTTTTAGATCTGCGTACGTGTGTTTTACATCTATGTACGTGAGTTTTAGATCTGCATATGTGTGTTTTAGATCTGCATACGTATGTTTTACATCTATGTACGTGAGTTTTAGATCTGCATACGTGTTTTAGATCTGCGTACGTTAGTTTTGGATCTGCATAAGTGTGTTTTAGATCCGTGTTTGTGAGTTTTAGATCCGTGTACGTGTGTTTTAGATCTGCATATGTGTGTTTTAGATCTGCGTACGTGAGTTTTTGATCCGTGTACATGTGTTTTAGATCTGCATACGTGTGTTTTAGATCTGCATATGTGTGTTTTAGATCTGCATACGTGTGTTTTAGATCCGTGTACGTGTGTTTTAGATCCATGTACGTGTTTTAGATCTGCGTACATGTGTTTTAGATCCGTATACGTGTGTTTTAGTTCCGTGTACGTGTGTTTTAGATCCGTATACGTGTGTTTTAGATCCGTGTACGTGTTTTAGATCTGCGTACGTGTGTTTTAGATCTGTGTACGTATGTCTTAGATCTGCGTACGTATGTTTTAGATCTACGTACGTGTGTTTTAGATCTGCGTACGTATGTTTTAGATCTACGTACGTGTGTTTTAGATCTGCGTACGTGTGTTTTAGATCTGCGTACGTGTGTTTTAGATCTATGTACGTGTGTTTTAGATCTGCGTACGTGGGTTTTATATCTGCATACGTATGTTTTAGATCTACGTACGTGTGTTTTAGATCCGTGTACGTGTGTTTTAGATCTGCGTACGTGAGTTTTAGATCCGTGTACGTGTGTTTTAGATCTGCGTATGTGTTTTTTAGATCTGCATACGTGTGTTTTAGATCTGCATACGTGTGTTTTACATCTATGTACGTGAGTTTTAGATTTGCATACGTGTTTTAGATCTGCGTACGTGAGTTTTAGATCTGCATACGTGTGTTTTAGATCTGTGTTTGTGAGTTTTAGATCCGTGTATGTGTGTTTTAGATCTGCATATGTGTGTTTTAGATCTGCGTATGTGAGTTTTTGATCCGTGTACATGTGTTTTAGATCTGCATACGTGTGATTTAGATCTGCGTACGTGTGTTTTAGATCCGTGTACGTGTGTTTTAGATCCATGTACGTGTTTTTAGATCTGCATACGTGTGTTTTAGATCCGCATACGTGTGTTTTAGATCCGCGTACGTGTGTTTTAGATCCGTGTACGTGTGTTTTGGATCCATGTACGTGTTTTAGATCTGCGTACGTGTGTTTTAGATCCGTGTACGTGTGTTTTAGATCTGCGTATGTGTGTTTTAGATCCGTGTACGTGTGTTTTAGATCCGTGTACGTGTGTTTTAGATCCGTGTACGTGTGTTTTAAATCCGTGTACGTGTTTTAGATCTGCGTACGTGTGTTTTAGATCCGTGTACGTGTGTTTTGGATCTGCGTACGTATGTTTTAAATCTACGTACGTGTGTTTTAGATCTGCGTACGAATGTTTTAGATCTACGTACGTGTGTTTTAGATCTGCGTACGTGTGTTTTAGATCCGCGTATGTGTGTTTTAGATCTACGTACGTAAGTTTTAGATCCGTGTACGTGTGTTTTAGATCCGTGTACGTGTGTTTTAGATCTGTGTACGTGTGTTTTAGATCCGTGTACGTGTGTTTTAGATCTGCGTACGTGTGTTTTAGATCCGTGTACATGTGTTTTAGATCTGCGTACGTGAGTTTTAGATCCGTGTACGTGTGTTTTAGATCTGCGTATGTGTGTTTTAGATCTGCATACGTGTGTTTTAGATCTGCATACGTGTGTTTTACATCTATGTACGTGAGTTTTAGATCTGCATACGTGTTTTAAATCTGCGTACGTGAGTTTTAGATCTGCATACGTGTGTTTTAGATCTGTGTTTGTGAGTTTTAGATCCGTGTACGTGTTTTAGATCTGCGTACGTGTGTTTTAGATCCGTGTCCGTGTGTTTTAGATCTGCGTACGTGTGTTTTACATCTATGTACGTGAGTTTTAGATCTGCATATGTGTGTTTTAGATCTGCATACGTATGTTTTACATCTATGTACGTGAGTTTTAGATCTGCATACGTGTTTTAGATCTGCGTACGTTAGTTTTGGATCTGCATAAGTGTGTTTTAGATCCGTGTTTGTGAGTTTTAGATCCGTGTACGTGTGTTTTAGATCTGCATATGTGTGTTTTAGATCTGCGTACGTGAGTTTTTGATCCGTGTACATGTGTTTTAGATCTGCATACGTGTGTTTTAGATCTGCATATGTGTGTTTTAGATCTGCATACGTGTGTTTTAGATCCGTGTACGTGTGTTTTAGATCCATGTACGTGTTTTATATCTGCGTACATGTGTTTTAGATCCGTGTACGTGTGTTTTAGTTCCGTGTACGTGTGTTTTAGATCCGTATACGTGTGTTTTAGATCCGTGTACGTGTTTTAGATCTGCGTACGTGTGTTTTAGATCTGTGTACGTATGTTTTAGATCTGCGTACGTATGTTTTAGATCTACGTACGTGTGTTTTAGATCTGCGTACGTATGTTTTAGATCTACGTACGTGTGTTTTAGATCTGCGTACGTGTGTTTTAGATCTGCGTACGTGTGTTTTAGATCTATGTACGTGTGTTTTAGATCTGCGTACGTGGGTTTTATATCTGCATACGTATGTTTTAGATCTACGTACGTGTGTTTTAGATCCGTGTACGTGTGTTTTAGATCTGCGTACGTGAGTTTTAGATCCGTGTACGTGTGTTTTAGATCTGCGTATGTGTTTTTTAGATCTGCATACGTGTGTTTTAGATCTGCATACGTGTGTTTTACATCTATGTACGTGAGTTTTAGATTTGCATACGTGTTTTAGATCTGCGTACGTGAGTTTTAGATCTGCATACGTGTGTTTTAGATCTGTGTTTGTGAGTTTTAGATCCGTGTATGTGTGTTTTAGATCTGCATATGTGTGTTTTAGATCTGCGTACGTGAGTTTTTGATCCGTGTACATGTGTTTTAGATCTGCATACGTGTGATTTAGATCTGCGTACGTGTGTTTTAGATCCGTGTACGTGTGTTTTAGATCCATGTACGTGTTTTTAGATCTGCATACGTGTGTTTTAGATCCGCGTACGTGTGTTTTAGATCCGTGTACGTGTGTTTTGGATCCATGTACGTGTTTTAGATCTGCGTACGTGTGTTTTAGATCTGCGTACGTATGTTTTAGATCTACGTACGTGTGTTTTAGATCTGCGTACGTATGTTTTAGATCTACGTACGTGTGTTTTAGATCTGCGTACGTGTGTTTAGATCTACGTACGTGAGTTTTAGATCTGCATACGTGTGTTTTAAATCTGCGTACGTGTGTTTTAGATCTGCTTACGTGTGTTTTAGATCCGTGTACGTGTGTTTTAGATCCGTGTATGTGTTTTAGATCTGCGTACGTGTGTTTTAGATCCGTGTACGTGTGTTTTAGATCTGTGTACGTATGTTTTAGATCTACGTACGTGTGTTTTAGATCTGTGTACGTGTGTTTAAGATCTGCGTACGTGTGTTTTAGATCTGCGTACGTATGTTTTAGATCTACGTACGTGTGTTTTAGATCTGCGTACGTGTGTTAAAGATCTGCGTACGTGTGTTTTAGATCTGCATACGTGTGTTTTAGATCTGCATACGTATGTTTTAGATCTACGTACGTGTGTTTTAGATCCGTGTACGTGTGTTTTAGATCTGCGTACGTGAGTTTTAGATCCGTGTACGTGTGTTTTAGATCTGCGTATGTGTGTTTTAGATCTGCATACGTGTGTTTTAGATCTGCATACGTGTGTTTTACATCTGTGTACGTGAGTTTTAGATCTGCATACGTGTTTTAGATCTGCGTACGTGAGTTTTAGATCTGCATACGTGTGTTTTAGATCCCTGTACGTGTGTTTTAGATCTGCGTACGTGTGTTTTAGATCTACGTACATGTGTTTTAGATCCGTGTACGTGTGTTTTAGATCTGCGTATGTGTGTTTTAGATCTGCGTACGTGTGTTTAGATCTACGTACATGTGTTTTAGCTCTACGTACGTGTGTTTTAGATCTGCGTACGTGTGTTTTAATTCCGCGTACGTGTGTTTTAGATCCGCGTACGTGTGTTTTAGATCTGCGTACGTGTGTTTTAGCTCCGCGTACGTGTGTTTTAGATCTGCGTACGTGTGTTTTAGATCTGCGTACGTGTGTTTTAGATCCGTGTACGTGTGTTTTAGATCCGTGTACGTGTGTTCTAGATCCGTGTACGTGTGTTTTAGATCTGCGTACGTGAGTTTTAGATCCGTGTACGTGTGTTTTAGATCTGCATACGTGTGTTTTAGATCTGCATACGTGTGTTTTACATCTATGTACGTGAGTTTTAGATCTGCATACGTGTTTTAAATCTGCGTACGTTAGTTTTAGATCTGCATACGTGTGTTTTAGATCTGTGTTTGTGAGTTTTAGATCCGTGTACGTGTGTTTTAGATCTGCGTACGTGAGTTTTTGATCCGTGTACATGTGTTTTAGATCTGCATACGTGTGTTTTAGATCTGCATATGTGTGTTTTAGATCTGCATACGTGTGTTTTAGATCTGCGTACGTGTGTTTTAGAACCGTGTACGTGTGTTTTAGATCCATGTACGTGTTTTAGATCTGCGTACGTGTGTTTTAGATCCGTGTACGTGTTTTAGATCCGTGTACGTGTGTTTTAGATCCGTGTACGTGTTTTAGATCTGCGTACGTGTGTTTTAGATCCGTGTACGTGTTTTAGATCTGCGTACATGTGTTTTAGATCTGCGTACGTGAGTTTTTGATCCGTGTACATGTGTTTTAGATCTGCATACGTGTGTTTTAGATCTGCATATGTGTGTTTTAGATCTGCATACGTGTGTTTTAGATCTGCGTACATGTGTTTTAGATCCGTGTACGTGTGTTTTAGATCCATGTACGTGTTTTAGATCTGCGTACGTGTGTTTTAGATCCGTGTACGTGTGTTTTAGATCCGTGTACGTGTGTTTTAGATCCGTGTACGTGTTTTAGATCTGCGTACGTGTGTTTTAGATCCGTGTACGTGTGTTTTGGATCTGCGTACGTATGTTTTAAATCTACGTACGTGTGTTTTAGATCTGCGTACGAATGTTTTAGATCTACGTACGTGTGTTTTAGATCTGCGTACGTGTGTTTTAGATCCGCGTATGTGTGTTTTAGATCTACGTACGTAAGTTTTAGATCCGTGTACGTGTGTTTTAGATCCGTGTACGTGTGTTTTAGATCTGTGTACGTGTATTTTAGATCTGCGTACTTGAGTTTAAGATCTGCGTACGTGTGTTTTAGATCTACGTACGTGTGTTTTAGATCTGCGTACGTGTGTTTTAGATCTGCGTACGTGTGTTTTAGATCTGCATACGTATGTTTTAGATCTACGTACGTGTGTTTTAGATCTGTGTACGTGGGTTTTAGATCCGTGTACATGAGTTTTAGATCTGCATACGTGTTTTAGATCTGCGTACGTGACTTTTAGATCTGCATACGTGTGTTTTAGATCCGTGTACGTGTGTTTTAGATCCGTGTATGTGTGTTTTAGATCTGCATATGTGTGTTTTAGATCTGCGTACGTGTGTTTAGATCTACGTACGTGTGTTTTAGCTCTACGTACGTGTGTTTTAGATCTGTGTACGTGTGTTTTAGATCCGTGTACGTGTGTTTTAGATCTGCGTACGTGTGTTTTAGATCCGCGTGCGTGTGTTTTAGATCTGCGTACGTGAGTTTTAGATCCGTGTACGTGTGTTTTAGATCCGTGTATGTGTGTTTTAGATCTGCATACGTGTGTTTTAGATCTGCATACGTGTGTTTTACATCTATGTACGTGAGTTTTAGATCTGAATACGTGTTTTAGATCTGCGTACGTGAGTTTTAGATCTGCATACGTGTGTTTTAGATCTGTGTTTGTGAGTTTTAGATCTGTGTACGTGTGTTTTAGATCTGCGTATGTGTGTTTTAGATCTGCGTACGTGAGTTTTTGATCCGTGTACATCTGTTTTAGATCTGCATATGTGTGTTTTAGATCTGCATACGTGTGTTTTAGATCCGTGTACGTGTGTTTTGGATCCATGTACGTGTTTTAGATCTGCATACGTGTGTTTTACATCTATGTACGTGAGTTTTAGATCTGCATACGTGTTTGAGATCTGCGTACGTGAGTTTTAGATCTGCATACGTGTGTTTTAGATCTGTGTTTGTGAGTTTTAGATCCGTGTACGTGTGTTTTAGATCCGTGTACGTGTTTTAGATCCGTGTACGTGTGTTTTAGATCCGTGTACGTGTGTTTTAGATCTGCGTACGTGAGTTTTTGATTCGTGTACATGTGTTTTAGATCTGCATACGTGTTTTAGATCTGCATACGTGTGTTTTAGATCTGCATACGTGTGTTTTAGATCTGCGTACATGTGTTTTAGATCCGTGTACGTGTGTTTTAGATCCATGTACGTGTTTTAGATCTGCGTACGTGTGTTTTAGATCCGTGTACGTGTGTTTTAGATCCGTGTACGTGTGTTTTAGATCCGTGTACGTGTGTTTTAGATCCGTGTACGTGTTTTAGATCTGCGTACGTGTGTTTTAGATCCGTGTACGTGTGTTTTAGATCTGCGTACGTATGTTTTAGATCTACGTACGTGTGTTTTAGATCTGCGTACGTATGTTTTAGATCTACGTACGTGTGTTTTAGATCTGCGTACGTGTTTTAGATCTGCGTACGTGTGTTTTAGATCTATGTACGTGTGTTTTAGATCTGCGTACGTGTGTTTTAGATCTGCATACGTATGTTTTAGATCTACGTACGTGTGTTTTAGATCCGTGTACGTGTGTTTTAGATCTGCGTACGTGAGTTTTAGATCCGTGTACGTGTGTTTTAGATCTGCGTATGTGTGTTTTAGATCTGCATACGTGTGTTTTAGATCTGCATACGTGTTTTAAATCTGCGTACGTGAGTTTTAGATCTGCATACGTGTGTTTTAGATCTGTGTTTGTGAGTTTTAGATCCGTGTACGTGTTTTAGATCTGCGTACGTGTGTTTTAGATCCGTGTACGTGTGTTTTAGATCTGCGTACGTATGTTTTAGATCTACATACGTGTGTTTTAGATCTGCGCACGTGTGTTTTAGATCTGCGTACGTGTGTTTTAGATCTGCATACGTATGTTATAGATCTACGTACGTGTGTTTTAGATCCGTGTACGTGTGTTTTAGATCTGCGTACGTGAGTTTTAGATCCGTGTACGTGTGTTTTAGATCTGTGTATGTGTGTTTTAGATCTGCATACGTGTGTTTTAGATCTGCATACGTGTGTTTTACATCTATGTACGTGAGTTTTAGATCTGCATACGTGTTATAGATCTGCGTACGTGAGTTTTAGATCTGCATACGTGTGTTTTAGATCTCTGTTTGTGAGTTTTAGATCCGTGTACGTGTGTTTTAGATCTACGTACGTGTGTTTTAGATCTGTGTACGTGGGTTTTAGATCCGTGTACATGAGTTTTAGATCTGCATACGTGTTTTAGATCTGCGTACGTGACTTTTAGATCTGCATACGTGTGTTTTAGATCCGTGTACGTGTGTTTTAGATCCGTGTATGTGTGTTTTAGATCTGCATATGTGTGTTTTAGATCTGCGTACGTGTGTTTAGATCTACGTACGTGTGTTTTAGCTCTACGTACGTGTGTTTTAGATCTGTGTACGTGTGTTTTAGATCCGTGTACGTGTGTTTTAGATCTGCGTACGTGTGTTTTAGATCCGCGTGCGTGTGTTTTAGATCTGCGTACGTGAGTTTTAGATCCGTGTACGTGTGTTTTAGATCCGTGTATGTGTGTTTTAGATCTGCATACGTGTGTTTTAGATCTGCATACGTGTGTTTTACATCTATGTACGTGAGTTTTAGATCTGAATACGTGTTTTAGATCTGCGTACGTGAGTTTTAGATCTGCATACGTGTGTTTTAGATCTGTGTTTGTGAGTTTTAGATCTGTGTACGTGTGTTTTAGATCTGCGTATGTGTGTTTTAGATCTGCGTACGTGAGTTTTTGATCCGTGTACATCTGTTTTAGATCTGCATATGTGTGTTTTAGATCTGCATACGTGTGTTTTAGATCCGTGTACGTGTGTTTTGGATCCATGTACGTGTTTTAGATCTGCATACGTGTGTTTTACATCTATGTACGTGAGTTTTAGATCTGCATACGTGTTTGAGATCTGCGTACGTGAGTTTTAGATCTGCATACGTGTGTTTTAGATCTGTGTTTGTGAGTTTTAGATCCGTGTACGTGTGTTTTAGATCCGTGTACGTGTTTTAGATCCGTGTACGTGTGTTTTAGATCCGTGTACGTGTGTTTTAGATCTGCGTACGTGAGTTTTTGATTCGTGTACATGTGTTTTAGATCTGCATACGTGTTTTAGATCTGCATACGTGTGTTTTAGATCTGCATACGTGTGTTTTAGATCTGCGTACATGTGTTTTAGATCCGTGTACGTGTGTTTTAGATCCATGTACGTGTTTTAGATCTGCGTACGTGTGTTTTAGATCCGTGTACGTGTGTTTTAGATCCGTGTACGTGTGTTTTAGATCCGTGTACGTGTGTTTTAGATCCGTGTACGTGTTTTAGATCTGCGTACGTGTGTTTTAGATCCGTGTACGTGTGTTTTAGATCTGCGTACGTATGTTTTAGATCTACGTACGTGTGTTTTAGATCTGCGTACGTATGTTTTAGATCTACGTACGTGTGTTTTAGATCTGCGTACGTGTTTTAGATCTGCGTACGTGTGTTTTAGATCTATGTACGTGTGTTTTAGATCTGCGTACGTGTGTTTTAGATCTGCATACGTATGTTTTAGATCTACGTACGTGTGTTTTAGATCCGTGTACGTGTGTTTTAGATCTGCGTACGTGAGTTTTAGATCCGTGTACGTGTGTTTTAGATCTGCGTATGTGTGTTTTAGATCTGCATACGTGTTTTAGATCTGCATACGTGTTTTAAATCTGCGTACGTGAGTTTTAGATCTGCATACGTGTGTTTTAGATCTGTGTTTGTGAGTTTTAGATCCGTGTACGTGTTTTAGATCTGCGTACGTGTGTTTTAGATCCGTGTACGTGTGTTTTAGATCTGCGTACGTATGTTTTAGATCTACATACGTGTGTTTTAGATCTGCGCACGTGTGTTTTAGATCTGCGTACGTGTGTTTTAGATCTGCATACGTATGTTATAGATCTACGTACGTGTGTTTTAGATCCGTGTACGTGTGTTTTAGATCTGCGTACGTGAGTTTTAGATCCGTGTACGTGTGTTTTAGATCTGTGTATGTGTGTTTTAGATCTGCATACGTGTGTTTTAGATCTGCATACGTGTGTTTTACATCTATGTACGTGAGTTTTAGATCTGCATACGTGTTATAGATCTGCGTACGTGAGTTTTAGATCTGCATACGTGTGTTTTAGATCTCTGTTTGTGAGTTTTAGATCCGTGTACGTGTGTTTTAGATCTGCGTATGTGTGTTTTAGATCTGCGTACGTGAGTTTTTGATCCGTGTACATGTGTTTTAGATCTGCATACGTGTGTTTTAGATCTGCGTACGTGAGTTTTAGATCCGTGTACGTGTGTTTTAGATCTGTGTATGTGTGTTTTAGATCTGCATACGTGTGTTTTACAGCTATGTACGTGAGTTTTAGATCTGCATACGTGTTTTAGATCTGCGTACGTGAGTTTTAGATCTGCATACGTGTGTTTTAGATCTGTGTTTGTGAGTTTTAGATCCGTGTACGTGTGTTTTAGATCTGCGTATGTGTGTTTTAGATCTGCGTACGTGAGTTTTTGATCCGTGTACATCTGTTTTAGATCTGCATATGTGTGTTTTAGATCTGCATACGTGTGTTTTAGATCCGTGTACGTGTGTTTTGGATCCATGTACGTGTTTTAGATCTGCATACGTGTGTTTTACATCTATGTACGTGAGTTTTAGATCTGCATACGTGTTTGAGATCTGCGTACGTGAGTTTTAGATCTGCATACGTGTGTTTTAGATCTGTGTTTGTGAGTTTTAGATCCGTGTACGTGTGTTTTAGATCCGTGTACGTGTTTTAGATCCGTGTACGTGTGTTTTAGATCCGTGTACGTGTGTTTTAGATCTGCGTACGTGTGTTTTAGATCTGCGTACGTGAGTTTTTGATTCGTGTACATGTGTTTTAGATCTGTATACGTGTGTTTTAGATCTGCATATGTGTGTTTTAGATCTGCATACGTGTGTTTTAGATCTGCGTACATGTGTTTTAGATCCGTGTACGTGTGTTTTAGATCCATGTACGTGTTTTAGATCTGCGTACGTGTGTTTTAGATCCGTGTACGTGTGTTTTAGATCCGTGTACGTGTGTTTTAGATCCGTGTACGTGTGTTTTAGATCCGTGTACGTGTTTTAGATCTGCGTACGTGTGTTTTAGATCCGTGTACGTGTGTTTTAGATCTGCGTACGTATGTTTTAGATCTACGTACGTGTGTTTTAGATCTGCGTACGTGTGTTTTAGATCTATGTACGTGTGTTTTAGATCTGCGTACGTGTGTTTTAGATCTGCATACGTATGTTTTAGATCTACGTACGTGTGTTTTAGATCCGTGTACGTGTGTTTTAGATCTGCGTACGTGAGTTTTAGATCCGTGTACGTGTGTTTTAGATCTGCGTATGTGTGTTTTAGATCTGCATACGTGTGTTTTAGATCTGCATACGTGTTTTAAATCTGCGTACGTGAGTTTTAGATCTGCATACGTGTGTTTTAGATCTGTGTTTGTGAGTTTTAGATCCGTGTACGTGTTTTAGATCTGCGTACGTGTGTTTTAGATCCGTGTACGTGTGTTTTAGATCTGCGTACGTATGTTTTAGATCTACGTACGTGTGTTTTAGATCTGCGCACGTGTGTTTTAGATCTGCGTACGTGTGTTTTAGATCCGTGTACGTGTGTTTTAGATCTGCGTACGTATGTTTTAGATCTACGTACGTGTGTTTTAGATCTGCGTACGTGTGTTTTAGATCTATGTTCGTGTGTTTTAGATCTGCGTACGTGTGTTTTAGATCTGCATACGTATGTTTTAGATCTACGTACGTGTGTTTTAGATCCGTGTACGTGTGTTTTAGATCTGCGTACGTGAGTTTTAGATCCGTGTACGTGTGTTTTAGATCTGCGTATGTGTGTTTTATATCTGCATACGTGTGTTTTAGATCTGCATACGTGTGTTTTACATCTATGTACGTGAGTTTTAGATCTGCATACGTGTTTTAAATCTGCGTACGTGAGTTTTAGATCTGCATACGTGTGTTTTAGATCTGTGTTTGTGAGTTTTAGATCCGTGTACGTGTGTTTTAGATCCGTGTACGTGTGTTTTAGATCCGTGTACGTGTTTTAGATCTGCGTACGTGTGTTTTAGATCTGCGTACGTGTGTTTTAGATCCGTGTACGTGTGTTTTAGATCTGCGTACGTATGTTTTAGATCTACGTACGTGTGTTTTAGATCTGCGTACGTGTGTTTTAGATCTGCGTACGTGTGTTTTAGATCTGCATACGTATGTTTTAGATCTACATACGTGTGTTTTAGATCTGTGTACGTGTGTTTTACATCTGCGTACGTGAGTTTTAGATCCGTGTACGTGTGTTTTAGATCTGCGTACGTGTGTTTTAGATCCGTGTACGTGTGTTTTAGATCTGCGTACGTGAGTTTTTGATCCGTGTACATGTGTTTTAGATCTGCATACGTGTGTTTTAGATCTGCATATGTGTGTTTTAGATCTGCATACGTGTGTTTTAGATCTGCGTACGTGTGTTTTAGATCCGTGTACGTGTGTTTTAGATCCATGTACGTGTTTTAGATCTGCGTACGTGTGTTTTAGATCCGTGTACGTGTGTTTTAGATCCGTGTACGTGTGTTTTAGATCCGTGTACGTGTGTTTTAGATCCGTGTATGTGTTTTAGATCTGCGTACCTGTGTTTTAGATCTGTGTACGTGTGTTTTAGATCTGCGTACGTATGTTTTAGATCTACGTACGTGTGTTTTAGATCTGCATACGTATGTTTTAGATCTACCTACGTGTTTTAGATCTGCGTACGTGTGTTTTAGTTCTGCGTACGTGTGTTTTAGATCTATGTACGTGTGTTTTAGATCTGCGTACGTGTGTTTTAGATCTGCATACGTATGTTTTAGATCTACGTACGTGTGTTTTAGATCCGTGTACGTGTGTTTTAGATCTGCGTACGTGAGTTTTAGATCCGTGTACGTGTGTTTTAGATCTGCGTATGTGTGTTTTAGATCTGCATACGTGTGTTTTAGATCTGCATACGTCAGTTTTAGATCTGCATACGTGTGTTTTAGATCTGCGTATGTGTGTTTTAGATCTGCATACATGTGTTTTAGATCTGCGTACGTGTGTTTTAGATCTGTGTACGTGTGTTTTAGATCCATGTACGTGTTTTTAGATCTGCATACGTGTGTTTTAGATCAGCGTACGTGTGTTTTAGATCCGTGTACGTGTGTTTTAGATCCGTGTACGTGTGTTTTAGATCCATGTACGTGTTTTAGATCTGCGTACGTGTGTTTTAGATCCGTGTACGTGTTTTTTAGATCCGTGTACGTGTGTTTTAGATCCGTGTACGTGTGTTTTAGATCCTTGTACGTGTTTTAGATCTGCGTACGTGTGTTTTAGATCCGTGTACGTGTGTTTTGGATCTGCGTACGTATGTTTAAATCTACGTACGTGTGTTTTAGATCTGCGTACGAATGTTTTAGATCTACGTACGTGTGTTTTAGATCTGCGTAAGTGTGTTTTAGATCTGCGTACGTGTGTTTTAGATCCGTGTACGTGTTTTAGATCTGCGTATGTGTGTTTTAGATCCGTGTACATGTTTTTTAGATCCGTGTACGTGTGTTTTAGATCCGTGTACGTGTGTTTTAGATCCGTGTACGTGTTTTAGATCTGCGTACGTGTGTTTTAGATCCGTGTACGTGTGTTTTGGATCTGCGTACGTATGTTTAAATCTACGTACGTGTGTTTTAGATCTGCGTACGAATGTTTTAGATCTACGTACGTGTGTTTTAGATCTGCGTAAGTGTGTTTTAGATCTGCGTATGTGTGTTTTAGATCTACGTACGTAAGTTTTAGATCCGTGTACGTGTGTTTTAGATCCGTGTACGTGTGTTTTAGATCTGTGTACGTGTGTTTTAGATCTGCGTACTTGAGTTTAAGATCTGCGTACGTGTGTTTTAGATCTGCGTACGTGTGTTTTAGATCTGCGTACGTGTGTTTTAGATCTGCATACGTATGTTTTAGATCTACGTACGTGTGTTTTAGATCTGTGTACGTGTGTTTTAGATCTGCGTACGTGAGTTTTAGATCCGTGTACATGAGTTTTAGATCTGCATACGTGTTTTAGATCTGCATACGTGTTTTAGATCTGCGTACGTGAGTTTTAGATCTGCATACGTGTGTTTTAGATCTGTGTTCGTGTGTTTTAGATCCATGTACGTGTGTTTTAGATCTGCATATGTGTGTTTTAGATCTGCATACGTGTGTTTTAGATCTGCATACGTGTGTTTTACATCTGTGTAAGTGAGTTTTAGATCTGCATACGTGTTTTAGATCTGCGTACGTGAGTTTTAGATCTGCATACGTGTGTTTTAGATCCGTGTACGTGTGTTTTAAATCCGTGTACGTGTGTTTAAGATCTGCGTACGTGTGTTTTAGATCTACATACATGTGTTTTAGATCCGTGTACGTGTGTTTTAGATATGCGTATGTGTGTTTTAGATCCGTGTACGTGTGTTTTAGATCCGTGTACGTGTTTTTTAGATCCGTGTACGTGTGTTTTAGATCCGTGTACGTGTGTTTTAGATCCGTGTACGTGTTTTAGATCTGCGTACGTGTGTTTTAGATCCGTGTACGTGTGTTTTGGATCTGCGTACGTATGTTTAAATCTACGTACGTGTGTTTTAGATCTGCGTACGAATGTTTTAGATCTACGTACGTGTGTTTTAGATCTGCGTAAGTGTGTTTTAGATCTGCGTACGTGTGTTTTAGATCCGTGTACGTGTTTTAGATCTGCGTATGTGTGTTTTAGATCCGTGTACATGTTTTTTAGATCCGTGTACGTGTGTTTTAGATCCGTGTACGTGTGTTTTAGATCCGTGTACGTGTTTTAGATCTGCGTACGTGTGTTTTAGATCCGTGTACGTGTGTTTTGGATCTGCGTACGTATGTTTAAATCTACGTACGTGTGTTTTAGATCTGCGTACGAATGTTTTAGATCTACGTACGTGTGTTTTAGATCTGCGTAAGTGTGTTTTAGATCTGCGTATGTGTGTTTTAGATCTACGTACGTAAGTTTTAGATCCGTGTACGTGTGTTTTAGATCCGTGTACGTGTGTTTTAGATCTGTGTACGTGTGTTTTAGATCTGCGTACTTGAGTTTAAGATCTGCGTACGTGTGTTTTAGATCTGCGTACGTGTGTTTTAGATCTGCGTACGTGTGTTTTAGATCTGCATACGTATGTTTTAGATCTACGTACGTGTGTTTTAGATCTGTGTACGTGTGTTTTAGATCTGCGTACGTGAGTTTTAGATCCGTGTACATGAGTTTTAGATCTGCATACGTGTTTTAGATCTGCATACGTGTTTTAGATCTGCGTACGTGAGTTTTAGATCTGCATACGTGTGTTTTAGATCTGTGTTCGTGTGTTTTAGATCCATGTACGTGTGTTTTAGATCTGCATATGTGTGTTTTAGATCTGCATACGTGTGTTTTAGATCTGCATACGTGTGTTTTACATCTGTGTAAGTGAGTTTTAGATCTGCATACGTGTTTTAGATCTGCGTACGTGAGTTTTAGATCTGCATACGTGTGTTTTAGATCCGTGTACGTGTGTTTTAAATCCGTGTACGTGTGTTTAAGATCTGCGTACGTGTGTTTTAGATCTACATACATGTGTTTTAGATCCGTGTACGTGTGTTTTAGATATGCGTATGTGTGTTTTAGATCCGTGTACGTGTGTTTTAGATATGCGTATGTGTGTTTTAGATCTGCGTACGTGTGTTAAGATCTACGTACGTGTGTTTTAGCTCTACGTACGTGTGTTTTAGATCTGCGTACGGGTGTTTTAGATCCGCGTACGTATGTTTTAGATCTGCGTACGTGTGTTTTAGATCCGCGTACGTGTGTTTTAGATCCGCGTACGTGTGTTTTAGATCTGCGTACGTCTGTTTTAGATCTGCGTACGTGTGTTTTAGATCCGTGTACGTGTGTTTTAGATCCGTGTACGTGTGTTTTAGATCTGCGTATGTGTGTTTTAGATCTGCGTACGTGTGTTTTAGATCTGCATACGTGTGTTTTAGATCTGCATACGTGTGTTTTAGATCTGTGTACGTGAGTTTTAGATCTGCATACGTGTGTTTTAGATCTGCGTACGTGTGTTTTAGATCCGTGTACGTGTGTTTTAGATCCGTGTACGTGTTTTAGATCTGCGTACGTGTGTTTTAGATCCGCGTACGTGTGTTTTAGATCTGCGTACGTGTGTTTTAGATCTGCGTACGTATGTTTTAGATCTACGTACGTGTGTTTTAGATCTGCGTACCTGTGTTTTAGATCTGCGTACGTGTGTTTTAGATCCGCGTACGTGTGTTTTAGATCTGCGTACGTGTGTTTTAGATCTGCGTACCTGTGTTTTAGATCTGCGTACGTGTGTTTTAGATCCGTGTACGTGTTTTAGATCTGCGTACGTGTGTTTTAGATCCGCGTACGTGTGTTTTAGATCTGCGTACGTGTGTTTTAGATCTGCGTACGTATGTTTTAGATCTATGTACGTGTGTTTTAGATCTGCGTACGTGTGTTTTAGATCTGCATACGTATGTTTTAGATCTACGTACGTGTGTTTTAGATCTAGAGCGTGACTGCTCGCTGACTGCTCGCTGTTTCGAAAAAGCTAAGTATCGTTCTATTTGTGTGCTTTTAAATTGTTCTGCAGCTTTCTTTATTACTTTCTCAACATATTTAGTAGTACTATTTAACTTGCAAATCACCCGATCTCTGTCTCTCCACCCCTCCCGCAGCTAGCTAGCAGCTAGCTGCTAAGCTAACAAAGCTAGCGCGGAGAAAGGCGTCGCCGGGCGCCGGTCAGAAGGAGTCTACTCCTGCACACCGTGACCAGGACTTCTCGGAAGACAGCAGGAACTTCACTCGGTGACAGAAAACACCGTGAGTATGGCTTCCTGCGCGTCTTGCACCTTACTCACGGAGAGGCTGGCTCTGCTAGAGGGCCGTGTCCGCCAGTTAGAGCAGAGTAATCTCGTAACTTTAGATGTTGCGGACACATCTGCTAGCGTTAGCTGTAGCGAGCTAACTAGCCCAGCCTGTAGTAGTCCTAAGCGGCCTACAAGCTACGGTGTACCAGTTGAGACGCATAATAGATTTAGCTCTTTAGCTAGTCCTACACCCCAGTCTTCCGGGCACCACACCTTAGTCATAGGGGACTCCATCACCCGAAACATAAAGCTTAGCAAACCAGCCACAATTAAGTGCATCCCGGGGGCCCGAGCACCTGACATTGAGGCTAATCTTAGGGAGCTAACTCGCAACAGGCCTAGTAAACACGTACGACAGGCTAATCGCACCACTAGTTATGCGAATATAGTTGTACACGTTGGCTCCAATGACACTAGAATGAGACAGTCAGAGATTACAAAGAGAAACATAGCCAGGACTTGTGATCTCGCTAGAAAGATGTCCAGGCATCGAGTAATTGTCTCTGGCCCCCTGCCTGCGAGAGGCAATGATGAGAGATATAGCAGATTAGTCTCGCTTAACAAGTGGCTGGCTAGCTTCTGTAGACAACAGGAACTAACGTTTATTGATAATTGGCCCTCTTTCTGGGGCAAACCAGGCTTGCTGATGAGGGACGGCCTTCACCCTAACCAGGAAGGCGCCATCATCCTGTCTAAGAATATAGACTACTGTTTAAGTCACATTTGACTAACTACACTAGAGCAAGCCCGGTCACAGGCAATTACAGAGCCTGCTAGTCCGGGTGAGGAGTCAGTTAAGCTAGAACTAGCCAGCACCAGGCTGGATAATTCCTGTACGCATAGCAATTTTCTTAGAATAACACACAACTCACATAATGTGTTTTCTGTTGTGAATGTGTCCGGGGTAGATATGCATTCTACTGAGGTGGCAAATCATGATGCGTTCAGTCGATCGCAGCATCAAGCAAACAATCTGAAAATTCCCGTCGTATCAATTCCTAGATATGGTCGAAACTATTTAAAGTGCACTACGTATAATAAACGCAACATTATTAATATTTCTACTACGGATAATTTAAACAAAAACTCGTCAAAACAGCCCAATACTTATAATATGGGCTTTTTAAACATAAGATCATTGTCTCCCAAAACGTTATTAGTTAATGAGGTCATTAGAGACAACCTGGCTCAAACCAGACGAATTTTTTGCGCTAAATGAGGCATCTCCTCCTAACTATACGAATGCGCATATTGCCCGTCCCCTTAAAAGGGGTGGGGGGGTCGCACTAATATACAATGAAAACTTTAACCTTACCCCTAACCTAAATAATAAATACAAATCGTTTGAGGTGCTTACTATGAGGTCTGTCGCACCGCTGCCTCTCGATATGGCTGTTATCTACCGCCCCCCAGGGCCCTACTCGGACTTTATTAATGAATTCTCAGAGTTCGTTGCTGATCTAGTGACGCACGCAGACAATATAATCATAATGGGGGACTTTAATATCCATATGAATACCCCATCGGACCCTCAGTGCGTGGCGCTCCAGACTATAATTGATAGCTGTGGTCTTACACAAATAATAAATGAACCTACGCATTGCAACGGCAATACGATAGATCTAGTGCTGGTCAGGGGTGTCACCACCTCCAAAGTTATGGTACTCCCGTATACTAAAGTAATGTCCGATCATTACCTTATAAAATTCGAAGTTCTGACTCATTGTCAACAAACTAATAATAATAATAACTGCTATAGCAGCCGCAACATTAATGCCGCCACAACGATGACTCTTGCTGACCTACTGCCTTCGGTAATGGCACCATTCCCAAATTATGTCGGCTCTATTGATAACCTCACTAACAACTTTGACAATGCCCTGCGCAAAACCATTGATAGTATAGCACCGCTAAAACAAAAAAGGGCCCCTAAAAGGCGCACCCCATGGTATACAGAGGAAACCAGAGCTCATAAATTATCATGTAGAAAGTTGGAACGCAAATGGCGCGCGACCAAGCTTGAGGTTTTCCATCAAGCATGGAGTGATAGTTTAATATCGTATAAACGCATGCTTACCTTAGCTAAAGCTAAATATTACTCAAATCTCATCCGCCTCAACAAAAACGACCCTAAATTTTTGTTTAGTACAGTAGCATCGCTAACCCAACAAGGGACTCCTCCCAATAGCTCCACCCACTCGGCAGATGACTTTATGAATTTCTTTAATAAGAAAATTGAACTCATTAGAAAGGAGATTAAAGACAACGCATCCCAGCTACAACTGGGTTCTATGAACACAGATACAACTGTATCTACGACGGATACTGCAATACAAAATAGTCTCTCTCTTTTTGATGAAATAACATTAGAGGAACTATTACAGCGTGTAAGTGGGATAAAACAAACAACATGTTTACTTGACCCACTTCCTGGGAAACTTATCAAGGAGCTTTTTGTATTATTAGGTCCATCAGTGCTAAATATTATAAACTTATCACTTTCCTCTGGCACTGTTCCCCTAGCATTCAAGAAAGCGGTTATTCATCCTCTGCTCAAAAGACCTAACCTTGATCCTGACCTCATGGTAAACTACCGACCGGTGTCCCACCTTCCCTTTATTTCGAAAATCCTCGAAAAAATTGTCGCACAGCAGCTAAATGAACACTTAGTGTCTAACAATCTCTGTGAACCTTTTCAATCCGGTTTCAGGGCAAATCACTCTACGGAGACAGCCCTCGCAAAAATGACTAATGATCTACTGCTAACGATGGATTCTGATGCGTCATCTATGTTGCTGCTTCTTGATCTTAGCGCTGCTTTCGATACCGTCGATCATAATATTTTATTAGAGCGTATCAAAACACGTATTGGTATGTCAGACTTAGCTTTGTCGTGGTTTAACTCTTATCTTACTGACAGGATGCAATGCGTCTCCCATAATAATGTGACCTCGGACTATGTTAAGGTAACGTGCGGAGTTCTTCAGGGTTCGGTTCTTGGCCCTGCACTCTTTAGTATTTACATGCTGCCGCTAGGCGACATCATACGCAAATACGGTGTTAGCTTTCATTGCTATGCTGATGACACCCAACTCTACATGCCCCTAAAGCTGACCAACACGCCGGATTGTAGTCAGCTGGAGGCGTGTCTTAATGAAATTAAACAATGGATGTCCGCTAACTTCTTGCAACTCAACGCCAAGAAAACGGAAATGCTGATTATCGGTCCTGCTAAACACCGACATTTATTTAATAATACCACCTTAACATTTGACAACCAAACAATTACACAAGGCGAATCAGTAAAGAATCTGGGTATTATCTTCGACCCAACTCTCTCGTTTGAATCACACATTAAGAGTGTTACTAAAACGGCCTTCTTTCATCTCCGTAATATCGCTAAAATTCGTTCTATTTTATCCACTAGCGACGTTGAGATCATTATTCATGCGTTCGTTACGTCTCGTCTCGACTACTGTAACATATTATTTTCGGGTCTCCCTATGTCTAGCATTAAAAAATTACAGTTGGTACAAAATGCGGCTGCTAGACTTTTGACAAGAACAAGAAAGTTTGATCATATTACGCCTATACTGGCTCACCTGCACTGGCTTCCTGTGCACTTAAGAAGTGACTTTAAGGTTTTACTACTTACGTATAAAATACTACACGGTCTAGCTCCGTCCTATCTTGTCGATTGCATTGTACCATATGTCCCGGCAAGAAATCTGCGTTCAAAGAACTCCGGCTTATTAGTGATTCCCAGAGCCCAAAAAAAGTCTACGGGCTATAGAGCGTTTTCTATTCGGGCTCCAGTACTATGGAATGCCCTCCCGGTAACAATTAGAGATGCTACCTCAGCAGAAGCATTTAAGTCCCATCTTAAAACTCATTTGTATACCCTAGCCTTTAAATAGCCCCCCTGTTAGACCAGTTGATCTGCCGTTTCTTTTCTTTTCTCCTCTGCTCCCCTTTTCCTTGAGGGGGGGGGGGCACAGGTCCGGTGGCCATGGATGAAGTGCTGGCTGTCCAGAGTCGGGACCCGGGGTGGACCGCTCGCCTGTGCATCGGCGGGGAACATCTCTACGCTGCTGACGCGTCTCCGCTCGGGATGGTGTCCTGCTGGCCCCACTATGGACTGGACTCTTACTATTATGTTGGATCCACTATGGACTGGACTCTCACAATATTATGTCAGACCCACTCGACATCCATTGCTTTCGGTCTCCCCTAGAGGGGGGGGGGTTACCCACATATGCGGTCCTCTCCAAGGTTTCTCATAGTCATTCACATCGACGTCCCACTGGGGTGAGTTTTTCCTTGCCCGTATGTGGGCTTTGTACCGAGGATGTCGTTGTGGCTTGTGCAGCCCTTTGAGACACTTGTGATTTAGGGCTATATAAATAATGATTGATTGATTGATTGATCCGTGTACGTGTGTTTTAGATCTGCGTACGTGAGTTTTAGATCCGTGTACGTGTGTTTTAGATCTGCGTATGTGTGTTTTAGATCTGCATACGTGTGTTTTAGATCTGCATACGTGTGTTTTACATCTCTGTACGTGTTTTAGATCTGCATACGTGTTTTAGATCTGCGTACGTGAGTTTTAGATCTGCATACGTGTGTTTTAGATCCGTGTACGTGTGTTTTAGATCGGTGTACGTGTGTTTTAGATCTGCGTACGTGTGTTTTAGATCTACGTACATGTGTTTTAGATCCGTGTACGTGTTTTAACTCTACGTACGTGTGTTTTAGATCTGCGTACGTGTGTTTTAGATCCGTGTACGTGTGTTTTAGATCTGCGTACGTGTGTTTTAGATCTGCATACGTGTGTTTTAGATCTGCGTACGTGTGTTTTAGATCCGTGTACGTGTGTTTTAGATCCGTGTACGTGTGTTTTAGATCTGCGTATGTGTGTTTTAGATCTGCGTATGTGTTTTAGCTTTACGTACGTGTTTTAGCGCTACGTATGTGTGTTTTAGATCTACGTACGTGAGTTTTAGATCCGTGTACGTGTGTTTTAGATCCGCGTACGTGAGTTTTAGATCCGTGTACGTGTGTTTTAGATCTGTATACGTGTGTTTTAGATCTTCGTACGTGTGTTTTAGATCTGCGTATGTGTGTTTTAGATCTCCGTACGTGTTTTAGATCTACGTACGTGTGTTTTAGATCCTTGTACGTGTGTTTTAGATCCGTGAATGTGTATTTTAGATCTGTATACGTGTGTTTTAGATCTGCGTACGTGTGTTTTAGATCTGCGTATGTGTGTTTTAGATCTGCGTACGTGTGTTTTAGATATAGGTCCGTGTACGTGTGTTTTAGATCTGCGTATGTGTGTTTTAGATCTGCGTACGTGTGTTTAGATCTACGTACGTGAGTTTTAGATCTGCATACGTGTGTTTTAGATCTGTGTACGTGAGTTTTAGATCTGCATACGTGTGTTTTAGATCTGCGTACGTGTGTTTTAGATCCGTGTACGTGTGTTTTAGATCCGTGTACGTGTGTTTTAGATCCGTGTACGTGTGTTTTAGATCCGTGTACGTGTTTTAGATCTGCGTACGTGTGTTTTAGATCCGCGTACGTGTGTTTTAGATCTGCGTACGTATGTTTTAGATCTACGTACGTGTGTTTTAGATCTGCGTACCTGTGTTTTAGATCTGCGTACGTGTGTTTTAGATCTATGTACGTGTGTTTTAGATCTGCGTACGTGTGTTTTAGATCTGCATACGTATGTTTTAGATCTACGTACGTGTGTTTTAGATCCGTGTACGTGTGTTTTAGATCTGCGTACGTGCGTTTTAGATCCGTGTACTTGTGTTTTAGATCTGCGTATGTGTGTTTTAGATCTGCATACGTGTGTTTTAGATCTGCATACGTGTGTTTTACATCTCTGTACGTGTTTTAGATCTGCATACGTGTTTTAGATCTGCGTACGTGAGTTTTAGATCGGCATACGTGTGTTTTAGATCCGTGTACGTGTGTTTTAGATTGGTGTACGTGTGTTTTAGATCTGCGTACGTGTGTTTTAGATCTACGTACATGTGTTTTAGATCCGTGTACGTGTTTTAGCTCTACGTACGTGTGTTTTAGATCTGCGTACGTGTGTTTTAGATCCGTGTACGTGTGTTTTAGATCTGCGTACGTGTGTTTTAGATCTGCATACGTGTGTTTTAGATCTGCGTACGTGTGTTTTAGATCCGTGTACGTGTGTTTTAGATCCGTGTACGTGTGTTTTAGATCTGCGTATGTGTGTTTTAGATCTCCGTACGTGTTTTAGATCTACATACGTGTGTTTTAGATCCTTGTACGTGTGTTTTAGATCCGTGAATGTGTATTTTAGATCTGTATACGTGTGTTTTAGATCTGCGTACGTGTGTTTTAGATCTGCGTATGTGTGTTTTAGATCTGCGTACGTGTGTTTTAGATATAGGTCCGTGTACGTGTGTTTTAGATCTGCGTATGTGTGTTTTAGATCTGCGTACGTGTGTTTAGATCTACGTACGTGAGTTTTAGATCTGCATACGTGTGTTTTAGATCCGTGTACGTGTTTTAGATCTGCGTACGTGTGTTTTAGATCCGTGTACGTGTGTTTTAGATCTGCGTACGTAAGTTTTAGATCTACGTACGTGTGTTTTAGATCTGCGTACGTGTGTTTTAGATCTGCGTGCGTGTGTTTTAAATCTATGTACGTGTTTTAGATCTGCGTATGTGTGTTTTAGATCCGCATATGTGTGTTTTAGATCCACGTACGTGAGTTTTAGATCTATGTACGTGTGTTTTAGATCCGTGTACGTGTGTTTTAGATCTGTGTACGTATGTTTTAGATCTACGTACGTGTGTTTTAGATCTGTGTACGTGTGTTTAAGATCTGCGTACGTGTGTTTTAGATCTGCGTACGTATGTTTTAGATCAACGTACGTGTGTTTTAGCTCTACGTACGTGTGTTTTAGATCTGCGTACGTGTGTTTTAGATCCGCGTACGTGTGTTTTAGATCCGTGTACGTGTGTTTTAGATCTACGTACGTGTGTTTTAGCTCTACGTACGTGTGTTTTAGATCTGCGTACGTGTGTTTTAGATCCGCGTACGTGTGTTTTAGATCCGTGTACGTGTGTTTTAGATCTGCGTACGTGTGTTTGAGATCCGCGTACGTGTGTTTTAGATCTGCGTACGTGTGTTTTAGATCTGCGTACGTGTGTTTTAGATCCGTGTACGTGTGTTTTAGATCCGTGTACGTGTGTTTTAGATCCGTGTACGTGTGTTTTAGATCCGCGTACGTATGTTTTAGATCTACGTACGTGTGTTTTAGATCTGCGTACGATTGTTTTAGATCTGCGTAAGTGTGTTATAGATCTACGTACGTGAGTTTTAGATCCGTGTACGCGTGTTTTAGATCCGCGTACGTGTTTTAGATCTGCGTACGATTGTTTTAGATCTGCGTACGTGTGTTTTAGATCTACGTACGTGTGTTTTAAGTCCGTGTACGTGTGTTTTGGATCTGCGTATGTGTGTTTTAGATCTACGTACGTGTGTTTTAGATCTATGTACGTGTGTTTTAGATCTATGTACGTGAGTTTTAGATCCGTGTATGTTTGTTTTAGATCTGCATACGTGTGTTTTAGATCTGCGTACGTGTGTTTTAGATCTACGTGTGTGAGTTTTAGATGCGTGTACGTGTGTTTTAGATCTGCGTATGTGTGTTTTAGATCTGCGTACGTGTGTTTGGATCTACGTACGTGTGTTTAGATCTATGTACGTGTGTTTTAGCTCTACGTACGTGTTTTAGATCCGCATACGTGAGTTTTAGATCTACGTACGTGTGTTTTAGATCTATGTACGTGTGTTTTAGATCCGCGTACGTGTGTTTTAGATCCATGAATGTATATCTTAGTGTTATGTGTACAGAGGGAGTAGACGGCACAGACCACAAGGGGGAATAGTAGCTCTATGTTTTTATTATATATATATCCACAATATTTATAATAGGACAGCACAGTAGTACAGGGGTTAGTGCATGTGCCTCACAATACGAAGGTCCCGAGTAGTCCTGAGTTCAATCCCGGGCTCAGGATCTTTCTGTGTGGAGTTTGCATGTTCTCCCCGTGACTGCGTGGGTTCCCTCCGGGTACTCCGGCTTCCTCCCAGCTCCAAAAACATGCACCTGGGGATAGGTTGATTGGCAACACTAAAATTGGCCCTAGTGTGTGAATGTGAGTGTGAATGTTGTCTGTCTATCTGTGTTGGCCCTGTGATGAGGTGGCGACCTGTCCAGGGTGTACCCCAAATTCTGCCCGAATGCAGCTGAGATAGGCTCCAGCACCCCCCGCGACCCCAAAAGGGACAAGCGGTAGAAAACGGATGGATGGATGGATATTTTATATAACCAAACAATAATAATAATACTCAACAAGGGAATGGAGTGTGACTAAAATCCGAAGGGGTGTGTGCTGTGAGACTATGTGTGTAAATTACTTGTTGAGTGTTACCGTGAGTGTTGAGCAAGAGGCGGAAGTCCTGGAGGGGAAAGGCAGGGTCGAATGTCCGTGAGACAGGCAGGTTTGTCGGGGGTATAGCGAGGCGTCAAAAGGTCCGTGTCCAAGCGGAAGGTCGTGGATCGAGGGAGGCAGCCCGGAATCCTGAGGGAAACAAACAAGGTAGACAAGACACACATCTCGACACGTGGAACAAAGGCAGACTGCAGGAAGGACGACAAGGGAAAACACAAGACCAAATAAACACGACGGTGGAGAACACAGAGAGCGGAGCAAGGTTGCATAGAGCTGGATGATAGCTTACGGTACTCAACAGAAGACTATGTTCTCGCCGGCAATTGATTGCAGCGGGATCTGTGTACGTATGTTTTAGATCAGTGTACATGTGTTTTAGATCTGCGTACGTGTGTTTTAGATCTGCATACATGTGTTTTAGATCTGCGTACATGTATTTTAGATCTATGTATGTGTGTTTTAGGTCTGCGTACGTGTGTATTAGATCTACGTACGTGTGTTTTAGATCCATGTACGTGTGTTTTAGATCCACGTACATGTGTTTTAGATCTACGTACGTGTGTTTTAGATCCATGTATGTGTGTTTTAGATCCATGTTCGTGTGTATTAGATCCGCGTACGTGTGTATTAGATCTGTGCACATGTGTATTAGATCTTTCCTCTGGCGCTGTTCCCCTAGCATTCAAAAAAGCGATTATTCATCCTAACCTCGATCCTGACCTCATGGTAAACTACCGACCGGTGTCCCACCTTCCCTTTATTTCGAAAATCCTCAAAAAAATTGTTGCACAGCAGCTAAATGAACACTAATTTTTGCCCTCGCAAAAATGACTAATGATCTATTGCTAACGATGGATTCTGATGCGTCATCTATGTTGCTGCTTCTTGATCTAAGCGCTGCTTTCGATACTGTCGATCATAATATTTTATTAGAGCATATCAAAACACGTATTGGTATGTCAAACTTAGCCTTGTCTTGGTTTAACTCTTATCTTACTGACAGGATGCAGTGCGTCTCCCATAACAATGTGACATCGGACTATGTTAAGGTAACGTGCGGAGTTCCCCAGGGTTCGGTTCTTGGCCCTGCACTTTGTAGCATCTACATGCTGCCGCTAGGCGACATCATACACAAATACGGTGTTAGTGTTCATTGTTATGCTGATGATACCCAACTCTACATGCCCCTAAAGCTGACCAACACGCCAGATTGTAGTCAGCTGGAGGCGTGTCTTAATGAAATTAAACAATGGATGCCTGCTAACTTTTTGCATCTCAACGCTAAGAAAACGGAAATGCTGATTATTTAAAAATGCCACCTTAACATTTGACCACCAAACAATTACACAAGGCGACTCGGTAAAGAATCTGAGTATTATCTTCGACCCAACTCTCTTGTTTGAGTCACACATTAAAAGTGTTACTAAAGCGGCCTTCTTTCATCTCCGTAATATCGCTAAAATTTGTTCCATTTTGTCCACTAGCGACGCTGAGATCATTATTCATGCGTTCGTTACGCCTCGTCTCTGTCAGGACGTGGACTGAGGGGTGTTTGTGTTCCCGAGATGCAAGTAAAGTTGGATCGATCATGGCTTGGAGGTAAATACATAATTTATTTTTACACTAACAAAAGAAACAAAAGGCGCGCACAAGGCTGAAGTACAAAAACTTGGCTAAGAAAACAAATCTAGCACAAAGGCAGAAACTATGAACATGAAACTAAAGTCACTAACTGTGGCATTAACAACAAAAACTTACTTGGAAAGCATGGAGCATGAACTATGGTATCAACAGGAAGCAAAGGATAGCTTGGGTGTCAGAAGTAGCAGAAGTCAAACAGAGTTAATGCCGCCAGGCTGACTTCCTGGCAACTATCGGCTTAAATAGTCTTGAACCTGATTAATGACAGGTGTGTGAGTCCAAATGAATCAGGTGCGTGACATTAGGACAGGTGAAAACTAATGGGTTGTCATGGAAACAAAACAAACAAGAGTGCACAAAGAGTCCAAAAACCAAACCGAACATAACCAAAACAAAACATGATCACACAGACATGACAGTCTCGATTACTGTAACGTATTATTTTCGGGTCCCCCTATGTCGAGCATTAAAAGATTACAGTTGGTACAAAATGCGGCTGCTAGACTTTTGACAAGAACAAGAAAGTTTGATCATATTACGCCTATACTGGCTCACCTGCACTGGCTTCCTGTGCACTTAAGATGTGACTTTAAGGTTTTACTACTTATGTATAAAATACTACACGGTCTAGCTCCAGCCTATCTTGCCGATTGTATTGTACCATATGTCCCGGCAAGAAATCTGCGTTCAAAGAATTCCAGATTATTAGTGATTCCCAGAGCCCAAAGAAAGTCTGCGGGCTGTAGAGCGTTTTCTATTCGGGCTCCAGTACTCTGGAATGCCCTCCCGGTAACAATTAGAGATGCTACCTCAGTAGAAGCATTTAAGTCCCATCTTAAAACTCATTTGTATACTCTAGCCTTTAAATAGACCCCCTTTTTAGACCAGTTGATCTGCTGTTTCTTTTCTTTCTCCTCTGCCCCCCTCTCCCCTGTGGAGGGGGAAACACAGGTCCGGTGGCCATGGATGAAGTGTTGGCTGTCCAGAGTCGGGACCCGGGGTGGACCGCTCGCCTGTGCATCGGTTGGGGACATCTCTGCGCTGCTGAAACGTCTCCACTCGGGATGGTCTCCTGCTGGCCCCACTATGGACTGGACTCTCACTAATATGTTAGATCCACTATGGACTGGACTCTCACTAATATGTTAGATCCACTATGGACTGGACTCTCACTAATATGTTAGATCCACTATGGACTGGACTCTCACAATATTATGTCAGACCCACTCGACATCCATTGCTTTCGGTTTCCCCTAAAAGGGGGGTGGGGGGGAGTTACCCACATATGCGGTCCTCTCCAAGGTTTCTCATAGTCATTCACATCAACGTCCCACTGGGGTGAGTTTTCCTTGCCCTTATGTGGGCTCTGTACCGAGGATGTCGTTGTGGCTTAAAGTTAAAGTTAAAGTTAAAGTACCAATGATTGTCACACACACACTAGGTGTGGCGAGATTATTCTCTGCATTTGACCCATCACCCTTGATCACCCCCTGCAGTGGGCAGCAGCGGTGGCCGCGCCCAGGAATCATTTTGGTGATTTAACCCCCAATTCCAACCCTTGATGCTGAGTGCCAAGCAGGGAGGTAATGGGTCCCATTTTTATAGTCTTTGGTATGACTCGGCCGGGGTTTGAACTCACAACCTACCGATCTCAGGGCGGACACTCTAATCACTAGGCCACTGTGCAGCCCTTTGAGACACTTGTGATTTAGGGTTATATAAATAAATATTGATTGATTGATTGATCTGTGTACATGTGTAATCGATCTGCGTACGTGTTTTAGATCCACGTACGTGTGTTTTACATCTGTGTACGTGTGTGTTAGATCCGCGTTTGTGTGTTTTAGATCCACGTACGTGTTGTTTGGATCTGCGTACGTATGTTTTAGATCCGCGTACGTGTGTTTCAGATCCGCGTACGTGTGTTTAAGATCCGTGTACGTGTTTTTTGGATCTGCGTACGTATGTTTTAGATCCGCGTCCCTAATCAGAGAGAACCCTCGATATAGGCTGTCTACTTAAACGTGACTTTTGAGACACTTCTGCCATGTACGATTTAAGCACGCGCATCCGGATTTGTGAGCCTGTAATACAACTTGTGCGTTCACATTCAGAATTGCGTGCGTTTAATCGAGTCTGCGTGTGCATATCTGAGGTGTGCCTACATTTAACAACCACAAAAGACACCAAACAATTTCAACCAATCAGAAACAACGTACAGCTGGGGTGCGTGATTGGTTTCTGATTGGTTTAAATCTATTCCCATTCGAATCGCTATTGTAATCCATCCCAATTCTAAAATCTATTCATAATTTTCAAACATCGATTTAAAAAAAAGAATACTTATAAAACATTTTTTTATACCTTTATATTTAATTTTAATAAGAATATATTTTTAAATACACATGTTAAGGCCATCGCCATGCAACGAGAAATAGGTTTTCTACAAAACCCAAAACCAGTGAAGTTGGCACGTTGTGTGAATGGTAAATAAAAACAGAATACAATGATTTGGAAATCCTTTTCAACTTAAATTCAATTGAATAGACTGCAAAGACAAGATATTTAATGTTCGAAATGAGAAACTTTTTTTTTTTTCCAAATAATCATTAACTTAGAATTTAATGGCAGCAACACATGGCGGCACAGGGGCATTTTTACCACTGTGTTACATGGCCTTTCCTTTTAACAACACGCAGTAAACATTTGGGAACTGAGGAGACACATTTTTGAAGCTTTTCAGGTGGAAATCTTTCCCATTCTTGCTTGATGTACAGCTTAAGTTGTTCAACAGTCCGGGGTCTCTGTTGTGGTATTTTAGGTTTCATAATGCGCCACACATTTTCAATGGGAGACAGGTCTGGACTACAGGCAGGCCAGTCTAGTACCCACACTCTTTTACTATGAAGCCACGTTGTTGTAACACATGACTTGGCATTGCCTTGCTGAAATAAGCAGGGGCGTCCATGAAAAAGACATTGCTTGGATGGCAACATATGTTGCTCCAAAACCTGTATGTACCTTTCAGCATTAATGGTGCCTTCACAGATGTGTAAGTTACCCATGCCTTGGGCACTAATATACCCCCATACCATCACAATCCGGATGGTTCTTGTCCTCTTTGGTCAGGAGGACACTGACATCCACAGTTTCCAAAAAACATTTGAAATGTGGACTCGTCAGACCACAGAACACTTTTCCACTTTGCATCAGTCCATCTTAGATGAGCTCGGGCCCAGCGAAGCCGGCAGCGTTTCTGGGTGTTGTTGATAAATGGCTTTCGCCTTGCATAGTAGAGTTTTAACTTGGACTTACAGATGTAGCGACGACCTTTAGTTACTGACAGTGGTTTTCTGAAGTGTTCCTGAGCCCATGTGGTGATATATTTTACACACTGATGTCACTTTTTGATGCAGTACCGCCTGAGGGATCGAAGGTCTGTAATATCACTGCTTACGTGCAGTGATTTTTCCAGATTGTCTGAACCTTACATACAACCTTTATTCAACCAGATAGGACCGTACGGACCGTAAATGGTGAAATCACTAAATTCCTTGCAATGGCTCGTTGAGAAATGTTCTTAAACTGTTCGAAAATTTGCTCAGGCATTTGTTCACAAAGTGGTGACCCTCGCCCCATCCTTGTTTGTGAATGACTGAGCATTTCATGGAAGCTGCTTTTACACCCAATCATGGCACCCACCTGTTCCCAATCAGCCTGTTCGCCTGTGGGATGTTCCAAATAAGTGTTTGATGAGCATTCCTCAACTTTATCAGTCTTTTTTGCCACTAGTGCCAGCTTTTTGGAAACATGTTGTAGGCATCAAATTCCAAATGAGCTAATATTTGCAAAAATAAAAGTTTTCCAGTTTGAACGTTAAGTATCTTGTTTTTGCAGTCTTGCATATAGGTTGAAAAGGATTTGCAAATCATTGTATTCTGTTTTTATTCACGAATTACATAATGTGCCAACATCACTGGTTTTGGGGTTTTGTAACGTGTAACCTGTTTTGAAAACGTTTCAATATAATTATTATACCATAAAATGCCTTGCGAGAAACGGTATGTATCGAGAACCATGTTGAATCAAGAATAAATTCGGAATCGAATCGTCACCCAAAAAAACGGAATCGGATTGAATCGTTATGTGTCCAAAGATTAACACTCCTAGATGCTGTCTTCATGAAGAATGACTTTAACTGACATGACTCCACTATTTATTTTCACTGGCAGGGACCTACATCTAAACAAAAATCCAAAAGAAAATCATATCATGCTGTATTTCT
>NW_027316695.1:27500-48107 GCF_033978685.3 Nerophis lumbriciformis | reverse complement strand
CAACTTCATCTCATTCCACTTTGACATCACATCATCTCATTCCAACTTTGACATCAACACATCTCATTCCAACTTTGACATCAACATCATCTCATTCCAACTTTGACAGCAACATCATCATTCAACTTTGACATCAACATATCTCATTCCAACTTTGACATCAACATCATCTCATTCCAACTTGACATCAACATCATCTCATTCCAACTTTGACATAACATCATCTCATTCCAACTTTTGACATCAACATCATCTCATTCAACTTTGACATCAACATCAACTCATTCCAACTTTGACATCAACATCATCTCATTCCAACTTTGACATCAACATCATCTCATTCCAACTTTGACATCAACATCATCTCATTCCAACTTTGGACATCAACATCATCTCATTCCAACTTTGACATCAACATCATCTCATTCCAACTTTGACATCAACATCATCCTCATTCCAACTTTGACATCAACATCATCTCATTCCAACTTTGACATCAACATCATCTCATTCCAACTTTGACATCAACATCATCTCATTCCAACTTTGACATCAACATCATCTCATTCCAACTTTGACATCAACATCATCTCATTCCAACTTTGACATCAACATCATCTCATTCCAACTTTGACATCAACATCATCTCATTCAACTTGACATCAACATCATCTCATTCAACTTTGACATCAACATCATCTCATTCCAACTTTGACATGCAACATCATCTCATTCCAACTTTGACATCAACATCATCTCATTCCAACTTTGACATCAACATCATCTCATTCCAACTTTGACATCAACATCATCTCATTCCACTTTGACATCACATCATCTCATTCCAACTTCAACATCATCTCATTCCAACTTTGATGACATCAACATCATCTCATTCCAACTTTGACATCAACATCATCTCATTCCAACTTTGACATCAACATCATCTCATTCCAACTTTGACATCAACATCATCTCATTCCAACTTTGACATCAACATCATCTCATTCCAACTTTGACATCAACATCATCTCATTCCAACTTTGACATCAACATCATCTCATTCCAACTTTGACATCAACATCATCTCATTCCAACTTTGACATCAACATCATCTCATTCCAACTTTGACATCAACATCATCTCATTCCAACTTTGACATCAACATCATCTCATTCCAACTTTGACATCAACATCATCTCATTCCAACTTTGACATCAACATCATCTCATTCCAACTTTGACATCAACATCATCTCATTCCAACTTTGACATCAACATCATCTCATTCCAACTTTGACATCAACATCATCTCATTCCAACTTTGACATCAACATCATCTCATTCCAACTTTGACATCAACATCATCTCATTCCAACTTTGACATCAACATCATCTCATTCCAACTTTGACATCAACATCATCTCATTCCAACTTTGACATCAACATCATCTCATTCCAACTTTGACATCAACATCATCTCATTCCAACTTTGACATCAACATCATCTCATTCCAACTTTGACATCAACATCATCTCATTCCAACTTTGACATCAACATCATCTCATTCCAACTTTGACATCAACATCATCTCATTCCAACTTTGACATCAACATCATCTCATTCCAACTTTGACATCAACATCATCTCATTCCAACTTTGACATCAACATCATCTCATTCCAACTTTGACATCAACATCATCTCATTCCAACTTTGACATCAACATCATCTCATTCCAACTTTGACATCAACATCATCTCATTCCAACTTTGACATCAACATCATCTCATTCCAACTTTGACATCAACATCATCTCATTCCAACTTTGACATCAACATCATCTCATTCCAACTTTGACATCAACATCATCTCATTCCAACTTTGACATCAACATCATCTCATTCCAACTTTGACATCAACATCATCTCATTCCAACTTTGACATCAACATCATCTCATTCCAACTTTGACATCAACATCATCTCATTCCAACTTTGACATCAACATCATCTCATTCCAACTTTGACATCAACATCATCTCATTCCAACTTTGACATCAACATCATCTCATTCCAACTTTGACATCAACATCATCTCATTCCAACTTTGACATCAACATCATCTCATTCCAACTTTGACATCAACATCATCTCATTCCAACTTTGACATCAACATCATCTCATTCCAACTTTGACATCAACATCATCTCATTCCAACTTTGACATCAACATCATCTCATTCCAACTTTGACATCAACATCATCTCATTCCAACTTTGACATCAACATCATCTCATTCCAACTTTGACATCAACATCATCTCATTCCAACTTTGACATCAACATCATCTCATTCCAACTTTGACATCAACATCATCTCATTCCAACTTTGACATCAACATCATCTCATTCCAACTTTGACATCAACATCATCTCATTCCAACTTTGACATCAACATCATCTCATTCCAACTTTGACATCAACATCATCTCATTCCAACTTTGACATCAACATCATCTCATTCCAACTTTGACATCAACATCATCTCATTCCAACTTTGACATCAACATCATCTCATTCCAACTTTGACATCAACATCATCTCATTCCAACTTTGACATCAACATCATCTCATTCCAACTTTGACATCACATCATCTCATTCCAACTTTGACATCAACATCATCTCATTCCAACTTTGACATCAACATCATCTCATTCCAACTTTGACATCAACATCATCTCATTCCAACTTTGACATCAACATCATCTCATTCCAACTTTGACATCAACATCATCTCATTCCAACTTTGACATCAACATCATCTCATTCCAACTTTGACATCAACATCATCTCATTCCAACTTTGACATCAACATCATCTCATTCCAACTTTGACATCAACATCATCTCATTCCAACTTTGACATCAACATCATCTCATTCCAACTTTGACATCAACATCATCTCATTCCAACTTTGACATCAACATCATCTCATTCCAACTTTGACATCAACATCATCTCATTCCAACTTTGACATCAACATCATCTCATTCCAACTTTGACATCAACATCATCTCATTCCAACTTTGACATCAACATCATCTCATTCCAACTTTGACATCAACATCATCTCATTCCAACTTTGACATCAACATCATCTCATTCCAACTTTGACATCAACATCATCTCATTCCAACTTTGACATCAACATCATCTCATTCCAACTTTGACATCAACATCATCTCATTCCAACTTTGACATCAACATCATCTCATTCCAACTTTGACATCAACATCATCTCATTCCAACTTTGACATCAACATCATCTCATTCCAACTTTGACATCAACATCATCTCATTCCAACTTTGACATCAACATCATCTCATTCCAACTTTGACATCAACATCATCTCATTCCAACTTTGACATCAACATCATCTCATTCCAACTTTGACATCAACATCATCTCATTCCAACTTTGACATCAACATCATCTCATTCCAACTTTGACATCAACATCATCTCATTCCAACTTTGACATCAACATCATCTCATTCCAACTTTGACATCAACATCATCTCATTCCAACTTTGACATCAACATCATCTCATTCCAACTTTGACATCAACATCATCTCATTCCAACTTTGACATGAACATCATCTCATTCCAACTTTGACATCAACATCATCTCATTCCAACTTTGACATCAACATCATCTCATTCCAACTTTGACATCAACATCATCTCATTCCAACTTTGACATCAACATCATCTCATTCCAACTTTGACATAAACATCATCTCATTCCAACTTTGACATCAACATCATCTCATTCCAACTTTGACATCAACATCATCTCATTCCAACTTTGACATCAACATCATCTCATTCCAACTTTGACATCAACATCATCTCATTCCAACTTTGACATCAACATCATCTCATTCCAACTTTGACATCAACATCATCTCATTCCAACTTTGACATCAACATCATCTCATTCCAACTTTGACATCAACATCATCTCATTCCAACTTTGACATCAACATCATCTCATTCCAACTTTGACATCAACATCATCTCATTCCAACTTTGACATCAACATCATCTCATTCCAACTTTGACATCAACATCATCTCATTCCAACTTTGACATCAACATCATCTCATTCCAACTTTGACATCAACATCATCTCATTCCAACTTTGACATCAACATCATCTCATTCCAACTTTGACATCAACATCATCTCATTCCAACTTTGACATCAACATCATCTCATTCCAACTTTGACATCAACATCATCTCATTCCAACTTTGACATCAACATCATCTCATTCCAACTTTGACATCAACATCATCTCATTCCAACTTTGACATCAACATCATCTCATTCCAACTTTGACATCAACATCATCTCATTCCAACTTTGACATCAACATCATCTCATTCCAACTTTGACATCAACATCATCTCATTCCAACTTTGACATCAACATCATCTCATTCCAACTTTGACATCAACATCATCTCATTCCAACTTTGACATGAACATCATCTCATTCCAACTTTGACATCAACATCATCTCATTCCAACTTTGACATGAACATCATCTCATTCCAACTTTGACATCAACATCATCTCATTCCAACTTTGACATCAACATCATCTCATTCCAACTTTGACATCAACATCATCTCATTCCAACTTTGACATCAACATCATCTCATTCCAACTTGACATCAACATCATCTCATTCCAACTTTGACATCAACATCATCTCATTCCAACTTTGACATCAACATCATCTCATTCCAACTTTGACATCAACATCATCTCATTCCAACTTTGACATCAACATCATCTCATTCCAACTTTGACATCAACATCATCTCATTCCAACTTTGACATCAACATCATCTCATTCCAACTTTGACATCAACATCATCTCATTCCAACTTTGACATCAACATCATCTCATTCCAACTTTGACATCAACATCATCTCATTCCAACTTTGACATCAACATCATCTCATTCCGACTTTGACATCAACATCATCTCATTCCGACTTTGACATCAACATCATCTCATTCCGACTTTGACATCAACATCATCTCATTCCGACTTTGACATCAACATCATCTCATTCCAACTTTGACATCAACATCATCTCATTCCAACTTTGACATCAACATCATCTCATTCCAACTTTGACATGAACATCATCTCATTCCAACTTTGACATCAACATCATCTCATTCCAACTTTGACATCAACATCATCTCATTCCAACTTTGACATCAACATCATCTCATTCCAACTTTGACATCAACATCATCTCATTCCAACTTTGACATGAACATCATCTCATTCCAACTTTGACATCAACATCATCTCATTCCAACTTTGACATCAACATCATCTCATTCCAACTTTGACATCAACATCATCTCATTCCAACTTTGACATCAACATCATCTCATTCCAACTTTGACATCAACATCATCTCATTCCAACTTTGACATCAACATCATCTCATTCCAACTTTGACATCAACATCATCTCATTCCAACTTTGACATCAACATCATCTCATTCCAACTTTGACATCAACATCATCTCATTCCAACTTTGACATCAACATCATCTCATTCCAACTTTGACATCAACATCATCTCATTCCAACTTTGACATCAACATCATCTCATTCCGACTTTGACATCAACATCATCTCATTCCGACTTTGACATCAACATCATCTCATTCCGACTTTGACATCAACATCATCTCATTCCGACTTTGACATCAACATCATCTCATTCCGACTTTGACATCAACATCATCTCATTCCAACTTTGACATCAACATCATCTCATTCCAACTTTGACATCAACATCATCTCATTCCAACTTTGACATGAACATCATCTCATTCCAACTTTGACATGAACATCATCTCATTCCAACTTTGACATCAACATCATCTCATTCCAACTTTGACATCAACATCATCTCATTCCAACTTTGACATCAACATCATCTCATTCCAACTTTGACATGAACATCATCTCATTCCAACTTTGACATGAACATCATCTCATTCCAACTTTGACATCAACATCATCTCATTCCAACTTTGACATCAACATCATCTCATTCCAACTTTGACATCAACATCATCTCATTCCAACTTTGACATCAACATCATCTCATTCCAACTTTGACATCAACATCATCTCATTCCAACTTTGACATCAACATCATCTCATTCCAACTTTGACATCAACATCATCTCATTCCAACTTTGACATCAACATCATCTCATTCCAACTTTGACATCAACATCATCTCATTCCAACTTTGACATCAACATCATCTCATTCCAACTTTGACATCAACATCATCTCATTCCAACTTTGACATCAACATCATCTCATTCCAACTTTGACATCAACATCATCTCATTCCAACTTTGACATCAACATCATCTCATTCCAACTTTGACATCAACATCATCTCATTCCAACTTTGACATCAACATCATCTCATTCCAACTTTGACATCAACATCATCTCATTCCAACTTTGACATCAACATCATCTCATTCCAACTTTGACATCAACATCATCTCATTCCAACTTTGACATCAACATCATCTCATTCCAACTTTGACATGAACATCATCTCATTCCAACTTTGACATCAACATCATCTCATTCCAACTTTGACATCAACATCATCTCATTCCAACTTTGACATCAACATCATCTCATTCCAACTTTGACATCAACATCATCTCATTCCAACTTTGACATCAACATCATCTCATTCCAACTTTGACATCAACATCATCTCATTCCAACTTTGACATCAACATCATCTCATTCCAACTTTGACATCAACATCATCTCATTCCAACTTTGACATCAACATCATCTCATTCCAACTTTGACATCAACATCATCTCATTCCAACTTTGACATCAACATCATCTCATTCCAACTTTGACATCAACATCATCTCATTCCAACTTTGACATCAACATCATCTCATTCCAACTTTGACATCAACATCATCTCATTCAACTTTGACATCAACATCATCTCATTCCGACTTTGACATCAACATCATCTCATTCCGACTTTGACATCAACATCATCTCATTCCGACTTTGACATCAACATCATCTCATTCCGACTTTGACATCAACATCATCTCATTCCGACTTTGACATCAACATCATCTCATTCCAACTTTGACATCAACATCATCTCATTCCAACTTTGACATCAACATCATCTCATTCCAACTTTGACATGAACATCATCTCATTCCAACTTTGACATCAACATCATCTCATTCCAACTTTGACATCAACATCATCTCATTCCAACTTTGACATCAACATCATCTCATTCCAACTTTGACATCAACATCATCTCATTCCAACTTTGACATGAACATCATCTCATTCCAACTTTGACATCAACATCATCTCATTCCAACTTTGACATCAACATCATCTCATTCCAACTTTGACATCAACATCATCTCATTCCAACTTTGACATCAACATCATCTCATTCCAACTTTGACATCAACATCATCTCATTCCAACTTTGACATCAACATCATCTCATTCCAACTTTGACATCAACATCATCTCATTCCAACTTTGACATCAACATCATCTCATTCCAACTTTGACATCAACATCATCTCATTCCAACTTTGACATCAACATCATCTCATTCCAACTTTGACATCAACATCATCTCATTCCATCTTTGACATCAACATCATCTCATTCCAACTTTGACATCAACATCATCTCATTCCAACTTTGACATCAACATCATCTCATTCCAACTTTGACATCAACATCATCTCATTCCATCTTTGACATCAACATCATCTCATTCCAACTTTGACATCAACATCATCTCATTCCAACTTTGACATCAACATCATCTCTGTTGTCACTTTTTTCTTAATCAAACACATAAATTGTCATCTTTTTTTCATCACTTTGTGTTTCTCATTCCTCTGCACCTGTCACTGCCTCTCACTACTCCGTGCTTGGGTTTGTGAGTTCTACTGCTAATCATTGAGAGTACTACTACTATTCATTGAGCGTACTACTACTATTCAATGAGAGTACTACTACTATTCATTGAGACAACTACTGATATTCATTGAGAGTACTACTGATATTCAATGAGAGTACTACTACTATTCATTGAGAGTACTACTAGTATTGATGGAGAGTACTACTACTTTTCATTGAGACAACTTCTGATATTCATTGAGAGTACTACTACTATTCAATGAGAGTACTACTACTATTCATTGAGACAACTACTGATATTCATTGAGAGTACTACTGATATTCAATGAGAGTACTACTACTATTCATTGAGAGTACTACTAGTATTGATGGAGAGTACTACTACTATTCATTGAGAGAACTTCTGATATTCATTGAGAGTACTACTGATATTCAATGAGAGTACTACTACTATTCATTGAGAGTACTACTAGTATTGATGGAGTACTACTAGTATTCATTGAGAGTACTACTAGTATTGATGGAGTACTACTAGTATTGATTGAGAGTACTACTAGTATTCATTGAGAGTACTACTAGTATTGATGGAGTACTACTAGTATTGATTGAGAGTACTACTAGTCAGTACTGGTAGTGATCAGTATTTGACTCACCGACTGCGAGCATCAAGCAGGCAAACTTCATCGTAGCTCCTCAGACTTTCCGTGTCTTCTGCCGGATGTCGATACCGCTGATATCGCTGCTACCGTTGATATCGTTGATATCGTTGATATCGAGTGTCCGTCAAGTCTGTCTGCTCCAGTTGCAAGTGAACCACGCGGCTCCTTTTGTGTCTTCCTGCCTGAACGTGAAAGGCAAGAATGCTTTTCTTCCTCTTTAAAAACTTTTTTCTGCGTCTCCTTGGCTGCGACTCTCTCTCTCCTCTCTCTCTCTCCTCTCTCTCTCTTCTCTCTCTCTCTCCTCTCTCCCTCTCTCTCTCCTCTTTCTCTCTCCTCTCCTCTCTCTCCCCACTCCCTCTCTCTCCTCTTTCTCTCTCCTCCCTCTCTCTCTCTCCTCTCTCTCTCCTCTCTCTCTCCTCTCCTCTCTCTTTCTCTCCTCTCTCCCTCTCTCTCCCCTCTCTCTCCCCCTCTCTCTCTCTCTCTCTCCCCTCTCTCTCTCCTCTCTCTCCTCTCTCTCTCTCTCTCTCTCCTCTCTTCCTCCTCTCTCTCTCTCTCTCTCTTTCTCTGTCTCTCTCTCTCTCTCTCTCTCTCTCACTCCCCTGTGTGCGGTGGCTGAGATGTTCCCAAAGGAGTGCCTCTTATCCAGCCTGCAGAGCTTTCAATAACAAAGGAAACTCCCAGACAATGTGGGTACCCCCCCCCCCCCCCCCCCCTCGCCATGGTGCGGGGGTCACATCAGCAGCGAGCGTTTGAGGACAGGAAGTTGTCATCTTCTTCTTGACACTCTCACACAAACATTGTACGCGCAAAAAGTACGTCAGGCGTGTATACAAGTATATACGAACAAATACTACAAAGTAGTGAAACATATCATATACATATATATATCATACACATATATATATCATATACATATATATATCATATACATATATATATCATATACATATATATATCATATACATATACATATCATATACATATATATATATCATATACATATATATATCATATACATATATATATCATATACATATATATATCATATACATATATATATCATATACATATATATATCATATACATATACATATCATATACATATATATATATATATCATATACATATATATATCATATACATATATATATCATATACATATATATATCATATACATATATATAACATATACATATCACGTCAGGAGTCAGTTGTGCCGTTTAACCAAGCCTTTAATCACCATGTGATTCAATGTATATTACAAACCCTGTTTCCATATGAGTTGGGAAATTGTGTTAGATGTAAATATAAACGGAATACAATGATTTGCAAATCCTTTTCAAGCCATATTCAGTTGAATATGCTACAAAGACAACATATTTGATGTTCAAACTCATAAACTTGATCTTTTTTTTGCAAATACTCATTAACTTTAGAATTTGATGCCAGCAACACGTGACAAAGAAGTTGGGAAAGGTGGCAATAAATACTGATAAAGTTGAGGAATGCTCATCAAACACTTATTTGGAACATCCCACAGGTGTGCAGGCTAATTGGGAACAGGTGGGTGCCATGATTGGGTATAAAAACAGCTTCCCAAAAAATGCTCAGTCATTCACAAGAAAGGATGGGGCGAGGTACACCCCTTTGTCCACAACTGCGTGAGCAAATAGTCAAACAGTTTAAGAACAACGGGTTCTAGGTTCGAGCCCCGCTTCGGCCATCTTAGTCACTGCCATTGTGTCCTTGGGCAAGACACTTTACCCACCTGCTCCCAGTGCCACCCAGACTGCTTTACATGTAACTTAGATATTGAGTTTCACTATGTAAAAGCGCTTTGAGTCATTAGAGAAAAGCGCTATATAAATATAATTCACTTCACTTCACTTCAATTGCAAGAAATGTAAGGATTTCAACATCTACAGTCCATAATATCATCAAAAGGTTCAGAGAATGTGGAGAAATCACTCCACGTAAGCGGCATGGCCGGAATTCAACAATGAATGACCGTGACCTTCCATCCCTCAGACGGCACTGTATGAAAAACCGACATCAATCTCTAAAGGATATCACCACATGGGCTCAGGAACACTTCAGAAAACCACTGTCACTAAATACAGTTGGTCGCTACATCTGTAAGTGCAAGTTAAAGTTTTACTATGCAAAGCTAAAGCCATTTATCAACAACATCCAGAAACTTCTCTGGGCCCGAGATCATCTAAGATGGACTGATGCAAAGTGGAAAAGTGTTCTGTGGTCTGACGAGTCCACATTTCAAATTGTTTTTGGAAATATTCGACATCGTGTCATCCGGACCAAAGGGGAAGTGAACCATCCAGACTGTTATCGACGCAAAGTGTAAAAGGCAGCATGTGTGATGGTATGGGGGTGCATTAGTGCCCAAGACATGGGTAACTTACACATCTGTGAAGGCACCATTAATGCTGAAAGGTACATACAGCTTTTGGAACAACATATGCTGCCATCTAAGCGCCGTCTTTTTCATGGACGCCCCTGCTTATCTCAGCAAGACAATCCCAAGCCACATTCAGCACGTGTTACAACAGCGTGGCTTCGTAAAGAAAGAGTGCGTGTACTTTCCTGGCCCGCCCGCAGTCCAGACCTGTCTCCCATCAAAAATTTGAGGCGCATTATGAAGCGTAAAATACGACAGCGGAGACCCCGGACTGTTGAACGACTGAAGCTCTACATAAAACAAGAATGGGAAATAATTCCACTTTCAAAGCTTCAACAATTAGTTTCCTTAGTTCCCAAACGTTTACTGAGTGTTGTTAAAAGAAAAGGTGATATAACACAGTGGTGAACATGCCCTTTCCCAACTACTTTGGCACGTGTTGCAGCCATGAAATTCTAAGTTAATTATTATTTGCAAAAAAAAAAATGTTTATGAGTTTGAACATCAAATATGTTGTCTTTGTAGCATATTCAACTGAATATGGCTTGAAAAGGATTTGCAAATCATTGTATTCCGTTTATATTTACATCTAACACAATTTCCCAACTCATATGGAAACAGGGTTTGTAGTTCCAGTACAATCTTTTCAGATGTCTGTCTCTCCAGTTTCTCCCACACTTCTCCTCTGCTGGCCGCTCACTGTTAAAGACAACCGCTGATTAGATTAACACGTACCACCTGCCAAATCTAATCACCTGCCAGCTGCATCTTGCCGTCCCGCACATGCCCCACCCCTAATCGATGGTGCTCCGCCCTCAACACCATTGACTGAGGCGGTGACCTTTTGCTCCTGCAGTGCGCTAATCACAACCTCCTCCCACATACCTCCACCGCCAGACTTAGGCCGGGACATCGTCCTGCCGCGCCAACTCCCCCCGACCCCCCGACCCCCCGCCTGAGAGCGGGAGAGGAAGTCCACCACGGCCATCTGCGCCCACGGCCTATGGATCACTCTGAAATTGTAGGGTTGTAAAGCGAGATTCCACCGGGTGATTTGCGCGTTGGCATCTTTCATGCGGTGGAGCCACTGGAGGGGCTTGTGGTCCGAGCAGAGACTGAACGGGCGTCCCAGCAGATAGTACCAAAGGGCACCGACCGCCCACCGGATGGCGAGGCACTCCCTCTCCACCGTGCTGTATCTGGCCTCCCTTTCTGATAACTTTCTACTGATGTACAGGACCGGGTGGTCGGTTCTGCCCCGCTGCTGGGATAAAACGGCTCCCAGTCCTCTGCCCGATGCGTCTGCCTGCAAACAAAATGGGATAGAAAAATCAGGCGTGTGCAGTACCGGCTCCTCGCAAAGTGCTTTCCTCACCTTCTCGAATGCCTGCTGGCACTGCCCCGTCCACTGGATCAGATCTGGAGCACCTTTTTGGGTGAGGTCAGTTAGTGGGCTGGTCAGGTCCGAAAACCGGGGGATGAACCTCCGGTAGTAGCCTACCAACCCTAAAAACGGCCTCACCTCCTTTTTCGTCTTCGGGGTCGGGCAGGCCGCAACTGCTGCGGTTTTATCTACCTGAGGCCGCACCTGACCTTCCCCCAAGTGGTACCCCAGATACTGTACCTCCCTCCGGCCAACCGCGCACTTTGCCGAGTTGGCGGTGAGCCCCGCCCGCCTCAGGGACTCGAGTACCGCCCCCACCCTCTGCATATGCTCCGCCCAGCTGTTCCCCTGGATGATGACATCATCCAGATAGGCGGCAGCATATGTAGCGTGGGGCCGCAGTACCCGGTCCATGAGTCTCTAAAATGTGGCGGAAGGGTCACAAATTGGTACAAACCTTCCGGAGTGGAGAATGCCGTTTTTTCCTTAAACTCTGGAGACAAGGGAATCTACCAGTAGCCCTTTGTCAAATCCAGTGTCGTGAAAAAACGAGCAGTGCCCAATCGGTCCAGGAGCTCGTCGACCCGGGGAATTAGATAGGCGTCAAAACGTGACACATCATTTAACTTGCGGTAGTCCACACAGAACCGCACAGACCCATCTTTCTTCCCTACCAGAACTATGGAACTGTACCACGCACTGTGTGACTCTTCTATCACTCCCGATTCCAGCATGGCTTTTTATTCTTCCCGACCTATTTTGCGCTTTTGTTCGGGCAGCCAATAGGGCGGGGACCTCACCGTCACGCCTGGGCTGGTCTCTACGTGATGCTGGGTGAGCGTCGTGCGGCCTGGCAGGGGGGAGAACACGTCAGAAAAATGCTGCTGCAATTTGGCCACGTCTGCTTACTGTGACGGCGTCAGATGATTATCACAGCGGAGAGGAAAGGGCCGGGGCAGGGGGGAACCTCCGGCCCCAGCTTCTCGCTCTCCGCTGTCGCCGTCACCATGGAGACAGGCTCCGCTTCCCTCCAACCTTTTAGTAGGTTGAGGTGGTATATTTGGGTTGCTCCGCCCCGGTCTGACCGCCTGACCTCGTAATCCACGTCACCTACTCGTCGTGTGACCACAAAGGGTCCTTGCCACTTGGCGAGTAATTTGGAGCTGGATATTGGGAGTAATACAAGTACTTTCTCTCCCGGTGAAAATTGTCTGAGTTGCGTCCCCTTGTTACACAGGCGCTGCTGACGTTCTTGGGCTTGGAGCAAATTCTCACGTGACAAGTGCCCCAATGTGTGGAGTTTTGCTCTCAAGATCATGACGTACTGAATTTAGTTTTTACTGGGGCTTGGACCTTCCTCCCAGCTTTCTTTAACTAGGTCCAGTACCCCGCGTGGCTTCCTGCCGAACAACAGTTCAAATGGAGAAAATCCTGTTGAGGCCTGGGGAACCTCCCGCACTGCAAATAATAAGGGATCCAACAATTTATGCCAATTTGGTTTGTCCTCGTGTACGAACTTCCGGATAATGGATTTCAAGGTTCTATTCATCCGCTCTACCAGCCCATCCGTCTGCGGCTGGTAAATGCTGGTCCGAATAGATTTGATCCCCAATAATCCGTATAGTTCCTTTAACGTGCGTGACATAAAGGACGTGCCCTGGTCAGTTAGAATCTCTTTCGGGATTCCAACTCGGGAGATAACTTGAAACAGTTGTGTGCCTGCGTGACACTCTTTGCAGAGATGGAGCGCAGTGGTATTGCTTCGGGATAGCGCGTTCCATAATCCACCAGGACTAGGGCAAAGCGATATCCCTGGGTGCTCGGGTGAAATGGTCCGACGAGGTCCATGCCAATTCGCTCAAATGGGACCTCTATGAGTGGTAATGGCCGCAAAGGTGCCCTAGGGGTAGCCGTGGGGTTGACTAGTTGACAGTCCGGGCAGGCTGCGCACCAGCGGCGCACGTCTGCCCGAATGCCTGGCCAATAGAACCGGACCATTATCCGATTGAGTGTTTTATCAAAACCCATGTGACCGGCCATCGGGTTAAAATGCGTCGCCTGGAAAATCATTTCCCGACGGCTTTTTGGCACCATCAATTGGGTGATTTCCTCCCCTGTCTGAGTGTCACGACTCACTCTGTATAATCTGTCCCTAATCAATGCAAAGTGAGGGAAATCTGGCTCTATCCCCGGGCGAACCCGCTGCCCATCAATTGCAATCACTTGGTCCCAGGTCGCGCGCAAAGTGTCATCTCGAGACTGCTCGAGTGGAAAATCATCCATGGGGCACCATTGGGGAACCGCGGAAACCTCCTGCGAAGCCCCCGCCGGCTCCCCTTCCCCCTCCCCCCCGGCAGCGTCGGATAATCTTGCGTCGCCGATGAGAACAGCGCGGGTATCCCCTTTCCCTACTGGCCGTGAACGCACCCCTGCGCAATGCTTTATTAACCCTTTGAATCCCGAACAATTTGTTCCCAAGACCAAGGGGTGCGCCAGGCGCGAATTTACAGCCACCTTAACACGATGTTTTTCCCCTTTGAAAATGTTTTCCACCGGCACGATAGGGTACTCGTGAATATCCCCATGCACACATTTAACCCGCACCCGTGTAACCTTCCTCAACGCCGCAGGTCGAACCAGGTTTTGGTGAATCATGGACTGCTCGCAGCCCGAATCCACCATCGCCCGGTGTATACTCCCTTGTATCCTTACCAGTACATAGTATGTCTCTCCTGGCCCGGGGGAGGGTGCTGGAGGGTCGCCAACCCGGATATCAGGTGATTAGTATTTTATATACAATACGGAGTGATTCAGTTGTTGTCATGTGTGGAGGTAGTATTTTATATACAATACAGAGTGATCCAGTTGTCATGTGTGGAGGTAGTATTTTATATACAATACAGAGTGATCCAGTTGTTGTCATGTGTGGAGGTAGTATTTTATATACAATGCTGAGTGATTCAGTTGTTGTCATGTGTGGAGGTAGTATTTTATATACAATACAGAGTGAGTTGGTTGTTGTCATGTGTGGAGGTAGTATTTTATATACAATACAGAGTGATCCAGTTGTTGTCATGTGTGGAGGTAGTATTTTATATACAATACAGAGTGATCCAGTTGTTGTCATGTGTGGAGGTAGTATTTTATAAACAATACAGAGTGATTCAGTTGTTGTCATGTGTGGAGGTAGTATTTTATATACAATACAGAGTGATTCAGTTGTTGTCATGTGTGGAGGTAGTATTTTATATACAATACAGAGTGAGTTGGTTGTTGTCATGTGTGGAGGTAGTATTTTATATACAATACAGAGTGATCCAGTTGTTGTCATTTGTGGAGGTAGTATTTTATAAACAATACAGAGTGATCCAGTTGTTGTCATGTGTGGAGGTAGTATTTTATATACAATACTGAGTGATTCAGTTGTTGTCATGTGTGGAGGTAGTATTTTATAAACAATACAGAGTGATCCAGTTGTCATGTGTGGAGTTATTATTTTATTTACAATACAGAGTGATCCAGTTGTTGTCATGTGTGGAGGTAGTATTTTATAAACAATACAGAGTGATCCAGTTGTTGTGTGGAGGTAGTATTTTATATACAATGCAGAGTGATCCAGTTGTGTGTACGTGGTATCCAATGTCGGTGTATCGTGTGTGAACGCAAGTCATTTGAAAATGTCCCATTTCCTGTCAGGGCTAAAAGGACATATGTCATTTCCTGCCATAGAAGCACAGGAAGTGCCTTTAAAGACTTTTTTCCCCTCCATGGTTTCCTGAGCCGCACCCTCGCTTGTCTTACATCCACTTGCATCTTTTTTTATGGACTATGACACACACATATTTGCTTATGGACTATGACACACACTCCTCCCTTTCCTTTTCTTTCTTCACATCTGTGTGTCTCCTTGTGGCCCCGCCCACTTCCACTTTTAACTTACTATAAAAAGCACCAAGTTTCATACATATATATATATATATATATATATATATATATATATATATATATATATATATATATATATATATATATATATATATATATATATATATATGTATATATATATATATATATATATATATATATATATATATATATATATATAAATAAATATATATATATATATATATATATATATATATATATGTATATATATATATATATATATATATATATATATATATATATATATGTGTGTGTGTGTATATATATATATATATATATATATACACACATATATATATGTGTATATATATATATGTATATATATATATATGTATATATGTGTGTATATCTATGTATATGTATATATGTGTATATATGTATATATATACATGTGTGTATAGGTTTATGTATATGTCTATGTATATATGTGTATATATGTATATGCATGTACTGTATATATATGTGTATATGTATATATGTACGTATGTATATATATATATGTGTGTATATGCACATATATGTATATATATATATATATATATATATATATATATATATATATATATATACATATATATATATATATATATATATATATATATATATATATATATATATATATATATATATATATATATATATATATATATATATATATATATACATATATATATATAATGTGTTGTAACGATTCCAATATTTTGGTACCGGTACTAAAATTATTTCGGTACTTTTCTAAATAAAGGGGAACAATTGCATTATTCGCTTTTTAACAAAAAATGTTAGGATACATGAAACATATGTTTATTATTGCAGTTAAGTCCTTAAATAAAACAGTGAACATACTAGACAACTTGTCATTAACGACAAAATAGAGGAAAACACAAATAAGCCACGTGAGCTCTGGAAAATCCTCAACAATCAGCTTCCTGGATGCAGCCAGAAACTTAAAACCAGACTCACCAACATCAGCATCAAGGAGGGTGACTCCCTCATTACAGACAAAATGGAGGTAGCAAGCAGACTTAACGCCTTTTTCACCAGCATAGCCGCAACTCTAGTCAACAAGTTGTCCCACCACTCTGGTCGCTTTGGTGTCGAACACATTGAAGCCTACTACAGAAAGCTAGGAGTAGTCAACAACGATTTCAAATTAGAAATGGCCTCAGCTGACGAGATGCTTAAAAAATTGAGCGCGCTCCACCCAAACAAGGCCACCGGCCTTGACAATATCCCCTCCAGATTTCTCAGGGACTCTGCCTCCATCATTGCCCCGATCATCACGCACATAATAAACCTCTCAATTTCACAAGGCCAAGTACCAAAAGATTTTAAGATAGCAAGAGTAACTCCCCTCTTTAAAAAAGGAAGCAAATTGAAACCTGGCAACTACCGACCTGTTTCTATTCTCAGTTCCATTTTGAAAGTAATGGAAAAAATAGTTTATGAACAGGTCGATAGTTACCTAGCCACTAATATACTCATGTACAACTTCCAATCCGTCTTCAGAACTAACCACTCCACTAACACATGCCTTCTCTATCTGACCGACCACATCAAACATGAGTTTAAACCACGTTAGACCCAGATTCTGATCTAAGAAAGATCTTAACTCATTCTCTCTCTATGCCACATCAATGTGGAATGCGCTCCCAACAGGTGTAAAAGAAAGGGCATCTCTATCCTCCTTCAAAACCGCAATAAAAGTACACCTCCACTTCAACCCTAAACTAACACCCTCCCCGGATTGTTAATAATCAAATGTAAACAATCGAATGTAGATACCGTATTTTCCGCACTATAAGGCGCACCTAAAAACCACAATTTTTCTCAAAAGCTGACAGTGCGCCTTATAACCCGGTGCGCTTTATTACGATTCATTTTCATAAAGTTTCGGTCTCGCAACTTCGGTAAACAGCCGCCATCTTTTTTCCCGGTAGAACAGGAAGCGCTTCTTCTTCTACGCAAGCAACCGCCAAGGAAAGCACCCGCCCCCATAGAACAGGAAGCGCTTCACCCGCCCCCGGAAGAAGAAGAAAAAACGCGCGGATATCACCGTACGTTTCATTTCCTGTTTACATCTGTAAAGACCACAAAATGGCTCCTACTAAGCGATCCGGTTCATAAAAAGACGCAATCTCTCCATCCGCACACGGATTACTACCGTATTTCACAGCTGATATTCCTGTGAACCGCACTGTGGAACGGGAGCACGTACGGTGAATATTCGCACCACAGGGAATGAGAAGTCATCCTTCACTGTGGTTCTAGCTTGCCATGCTAACTTCCACCCATGATGATATTCAAAAGGAAGACCTTGCCAAAAGAGACCTTTCCAGCCGGCGTCATCATAAAAGCTAACTCGAAGGGATGGATGGATGAAGAAAAGATGAGCGAGTGGTTAAGGGAAGTTTACGCGAAGAGGCCGGGTGGCTTTTTTCACACAGCTCCGAAGGCGAACACACCTTCACTAAGACGGGCAGATAGCGCCGGTCGACATACGCCAACATCTGCCAGTGGATCGTAAATGCCTGGGCAGATAGTTTCGGTCACAACTGTGGTCCGAGCTTTCCGGAAGGCAGGATTCACAGAACTGCTGCACAACAACAGCGACACTGAATCCGATGACTTCGACGAGGCGGAGCCGGCCATTTTTGGATCCCACGCTTGCGCAACTTTTCAATTCGGACACCGAAGACGAAGAATTCGAAGGATTTACGAATGAAGAATAACTTCAGAAGGTGAGCGCTATGTTTATTTTGTGTGTTGTGACATTAACGTTCGAGCAACATTATGTTGCTATTTATTGCTCTACACCATTTTGAATTTTACTATGTTTGTGATTGCACATTTGCGTACATTTTGGGACAGAGTTGTTAGAACGCTGGTTTTCAATATATTATTAAAGTTTGACTGAACTATCTGACTGTTTTTTTGACATTCACTTTAGCGCAGCGTTTTTTTGACATTCACTTTAGCGCAGCGTAGGCGCGGCTTATAGTCCGGGGCGGCTTATTGGTGGACAAAATTATGAAATATGTAATTCATAGAAGGTGCGGCTAATAATCCGGTGCGCCTTATAGTGCGGAAAATACGGTACTTTTTTTTATGCCTTCTCTCTCTCTCTCTCACTCTCTCTATGTCCACTACTTGCTGTACATATCCTACCAAGTCAGACCTACACTGTTTCAATATCCATTTCTCTGTTCTCGATTGTTGATGACTGTATTATGATGATAGCATATATCTGATAGTATATATCTGTATCATGAATCAATTTAAGTGGACCTCGACTTAAACAAGTTGAAAAACGTATTCGGGTGTTACCATTTAGTGGTCAATTGTACGGAATATGTACTTCACTGTGCAACCTACTAATAAAAGTCTCAATCAATCAAATCAATCAAAGTCTTTTAGTAGTAAGTAAACAAACAAAGACTCCTAATTAGTCGTATGTGTCATGTCTGTGTGATCATGTTTTGTTTTAGTTGTTTTGTTTTGTTTTTGGACTCTTTGTGCACTCTTGTTTGTTTTGTCACCATGGCGACCATTAGTTTCACCTGTTTCATGTTTTGCACTCGCGCACCTGTTGTCAATTATGTCTATATTATTTAAGCCCATTGTTGCCAGGAGTCCAGCCTGGCGACATTCACTCTGCTTCATGTCATGTTTACGGTTTCATGCTTAGTTCACGCTGCTTGTTTCATAGTCCATGCTGCCCTGTTCACGTCATCGCAAGTAAGTTTTGTTTATTAATGCCACAGTTAGTGTCTTTTGTTTTTTGTCCATAGTTTTGCCTTTGTGCTAGTTTTTGTTTTTATAGCCAAGTTTTGTACTTCCGCCCTGTGCGCGCCTTTTGTTTATTCCTTTTATTAGTGTTAAAATAAAGATGTCATTACCTTCACTCCATGTCCGGTCCAACTTCACTTGCATCTCGGGAAAACAACCACACCGTAGTCCACGTACTGACAGCATGCAGTAAAATATTATGTCATTTATCTACCTATTATTTTGTACACATTATGAGGGACAAGTGGATTATTAATCCACTTGTTCATTTACTGTTAACATCTGCTTACTTTCTGTTTGAACATGTTCTATTTACACTTCTGTTTAAATGTAATAATCACTTAT
>NW_027316695.1:0-20000 GCF_033978685.3 Nerophis lumbriciformis | reverse complement strand
GTAGTTTCATACAGTATAGGCGATATTTATAAACCCTCGGTTACACTTTTTTAAATAGATTCAATCTTGCACGTGGAAGGTTTAAGTGAGGGCTTTAGTTGCGGCGCATGGACTTAATTTCTAAGTAAAGGTAAGACCATAATAACGTTTTTTTTATTAAATGTGCTTTTTTTGTGTGCTACAGTTTGTATGTGTAAAGTTAAAGTGAAGTTAAAGTACCAATGATTGTCACACACACACTAGGTGTGGTGAAATGTGTCCTCTGCATTTGACCCATACCCTTGATCACCCCCTGGGAGGTGAGGGGAGCAGTGGGCAGCAGCGGCGCTGCGCCCGGGAATCATTTTTGGTGATTTAACCCCCAATTCCAACCCTTGATGCTGAGTGTCAAGCAGGAAAGAATGCTGGTATGAGATCTTAAGACGAGACTTAAAACAGTCCACTGTGGGAGCAGTTTGAACATGGAAGAGCAGAGTGTTCCAGAGCTTAGGGCCAACCACAGAGAAGGCCCTGTCTTCCCTGGATTTAAGTCTGGTCTTGGGCACCACGAGCTGGAGCTAGCTCTCGGACCTCAGAGCGCGCGCAGGAGTGTAAGTTTGGATGAGGTCCGAGATATACTGAGGTGCCAGTCCATGTAAAGCTTTAAAAACAAACAGCTAGGTTTTAAAATCAATTGTAAAATGAAGAGGGAGCCAGTGCAAACTCTCAAGAATTGGGGTTGTATGCTCGCGTCTCTCGGCCACTGTTAAAAGTCCTGCCGCGTTCTGGACTAACTGCAACCGGGAGAGAGCTTTTTGGCTAATGCCAGCATAAAGTGCATTGCAGTAGTCCAGGCCACTTGAAATAAAAGCATGCACGACTTGTTCAAAAAGGTTCAAAGATAAAAACGGTTTTACCTTTGCTAAAAGACAAAGATGATAAAAACACGATTTTAAAACGCCAGTGACTTGTTTGTCAAGTTTAAAATGGCTGTCTATAGTGACGCCAAGGCTGGTGACTTTGGGACGCACATCATTTTGCAATGGTCCCAAGTCAGTGAGGGCCGGACCAAAAACTGAAATTTCCGTTTTTCCCTCATTCATTATTCAAAAATTCTGGGCTAAGCAAGCCTTGACGTCACATAAACAGTTGAGAAGGGGAGTCAGGGGGCCGTGACCTTTTGAAATTGGCATATACATTTGGCAGTCATTAATGAAGGTGTCTGTTACTACATTATATATATATACTTGCCATGTGTATATTGTACATATTACATATTGTTATGAAGGTGTCTGTTACTACATTATATATATACTTGCAGTGTGTATATTGTACATATTACATATTGTTATGAAGGTGTCTGTTACTACATTATATATATATATACTTGCAGTGTGTACATTGTACATATTACATATTGTTATGAAGTTGTCTGTTACTACATTATGTATATACTTGCAGTGTGTATATTGTACATATTACATATTGTTATGAAGTTGTCTGTTACTACATTATATATATACTTGCAGTGTGTATATTGTACATATTACATATTGTTATGAAGTTGTCTGTTACTACATTATATATATACTTGCAGTGTGTATATTGTACATATTACATATTGTTATGAAGTTGTCTGTTACTACATTATATATATATACTTGCAATGTGTATATTGTACATATTACATATTGTTATGAAGGTGTCTGCTACTACATCATATATACTTGCAGTGTGTATATTGTACATATTACATATTGTTATGAAGTTGTCTGTTACTACATTATATATATACTTGCAGTGTGTATATTGTACATATTACATATTGTTATGAAGTTGTCTGTTACTACATTATATATATATATACTTGCAATGTGTATATTGTACATATTACATATTGTTATGAAGGTGTCTGCTACTACATCATATATACTTGCAGTGTGTATATTGTACATATTACATATTGTTATGAAGGTGTCTGCTACTACATCATACATACTTGCAGTGTGTATATTGTACATATTACATATTGTTATTAAGGTGTCTGTTACTACATTATATATATACTTGCAGTGTTTATATTGTACATATTACATATTGTTATGAAGGTGTCTGTTACTACATTATATATATACTTGCAGTGTTTATATTGTACATATTACATATTGTTATGAAGGTGTCTGTTACTACATTATATATATATATATATATACTTGCAATGTGTATATTGTACATATTACATATTGTTATGAAGGTGTCTGCTACTACATCATATATACTTGCAGTGTGTATATTGTACATATTACATATTGTTATTAAGGTGTCTGTTACTACATTATATATATATATATATACTTGCAGTGTTTATATTGTACATATTACATATTGTTATGAAGTTGTCTGTCACTACATTATATATATACATGCAGTGTGTATATTGTACATATTACATATTGTTATGAAGGTGTCTGTTACTACATTACATATATATACTTGCAATGTGTATATTGTACATATTACATATTGTTATGAAGGTGTCTGCTACTACATCATATATACTTGCAGTGTGTATATTGTACATATTACATATTGTTATGAAGGTGTCTGTTACTACATTATATATATACTTTCAGTGTGTATATTGTACATATTACATATTGTTATGAAGGTGTCTGTTACTACATTATATATATACTTGCAGTGTGTATATTGTACATATTACATATTGTTATGAAGGTGTCTGTTACTACATTATATATATACTTGCAGTGTGTATATATTCACTGTACATACTGTATTCTATTGACTTGTTATTGCGCAATAAAACAGTCTTCATAAGAAGATAACAGGATCAAGTATGAAAAAAGAGTTGAAAAGTTGAAAGAGTCATTAGTGAGATGAAGCACAGCTGGGTGGAATATATATATATATATATATATATATATATATATATATATATATATATATATATATATATATATATATATATATATATATATATATATATATATATATATATATATATATAATTCAAAGTTTTCATGTTTATTTCCCTGAGCTGTCAATCCACTCAGGTATGACCCGCCTCCTCAGCAGCATTGCTTCACACACAAAATGATATGTATTACATACAATGCTTGTAATACATGTACTGCATGTATTACATGCAATACATGTATTACATGTATTATATGTTCATCCATCCATTTTCTACCACTTGTCCCGTTTGGGGTCGCGGGGGAGTTGGAGCCTATTTCAGCTGCATTTGGGCGGAAGGTGGGGTACACCCTGGACAAGTCGCCACCTTCTTTATTACATGTCATACGTGTAATACATATCATACATGTACTACATGTATTAGATGTATTATATGTATCACATGTAATACAGGAGTTGTGACAGGCTCATCAACATGGATGAGAGGACCCGCCCCCTCACAGCAATTGTTTCAGTTCCACATTTGAGCTCAGACTTCATCTCGTCAAACCTTTCTGTCCTCGTGTCCTTCATCATCCTCCTCCATGACATGGGCATGCCAGGAATGTTACACACACACGCACGCACACACACACACACACACACACACACACACACACACACACACACACACACACACACACACACACACACACACACACACACACACACACACACACACACTTCCTATCACCTTCCGGTTCTTCCTCACCCACCCGCAGCGTCCTTGTCCTCCTCCACCATGAGGCCTGGTGCTCCTCAGCGCTCCACACAAGGCTGTTGGGCGGTAACAAGCACGAGGCGGAACGGTGGTAATCCTGCCAGTGATTTACTGGGATCTGGGTGTCCACGTTTATCTTCATAGACAACATTCATCACGCAGTAACGTTTTCACAACATTTCAACAATGACAAGTTTAAAAATCACTTTGTCACAAACTTGACTTTGTTTTGGTATTTAAAAAGATATATGGGATAGGTTGATTGGCAACACTAAATGCTCCCGAGTGTGTGAATGTGAGTGTGAATGTTGTCTATCTGTGTTGGCCCTGTGATGAGATGGTGACTTGTCCAGGGTGTACCCCGCCTTCTGCCCCAATGCAACTGAGATAGTCTCCAGCACCCCCCGCGACCCCGTAAGGGACAAGCGGTAGAAAATGGATGGATGGATGTTTTTTTTTACACCCTTTTTTCACGGCACCACTAAAAGTAGTTCCTCTGTGTTAACGCTTATAATAACAATATCACTAATAATATTCAGGTCATGACACGTAAATGGAGTACTGTTTGTCTGTTTTGTAGAGGACTTTGTGGGCGCTATAGAGGACCTGCATTGAGAGGACTTTTATTTACATTTATTTAATATTTACAATGCTTTAATAAAAATACATTCCAGTGATCGGCAAAATGCCACTTCCATTTTAAACAGTAGATGGTTATTTATATTTATAATATATGACAACTTATAAAAGTGTTTTCCATTCCAACATTGAGGTAGATCTCTTTCAAATGTTGATTCCAGGTAGAAGTCAAAAGTCAGGACTTTTACAAAATGAAACATGCAATTCCAAACTTGTGACTCATGAACATTGTTGTCTTTTTTCAATCTCCCACTTTGAAGCCTGTTTTTCCATTCTTAGCTAACAGATCCAGTGGCAGGAAACAGCCAGGAAAACTTCCACACCCCAGATCTTATCCTGGCCGCTTTCTTCCCACACATGACCCAAAAACAATTGTGTGTGCGTGTATACGTGTGTGTAACTGTGGGTTAGGGTTAGGGTTAGGGTTGGGGGTTAGGGGTTAGGGTTAGGGTTGGGGTTGGGGTTGGGGTTAGGGTTAGGGTTAGGTTTAGGGTTGGGGTTAGGGGGAGGGGCAGGGGGAGTGCACTGTCCGTCTGCAACCCGCCAAGGCGACGCCCAAGCCAAACGCAGGATTATCGCTAAATGTGGTGGCCAACACCCTCAAAATAAATTATAGTGGCTGTCCAACGACACGTTTCGGTCCCCTAGACCTAATCAGGTTGGCTTTCAACTCATAAATCTTCCCTTTTTGTCTTCACAGCAGGATGCCCTTCTCATCAGCAGCTGGAGAGGGAGTGAGCCTTCCGGCAGGAGGAGGTTTTATAGAGTGCTGCAGGGGGCGGGGCTTCAACTCCCCACTGCAGTGTCGCCAGCGACTTGTCCAATTAATTTCTCAAATTTGTTTCCTACATGTGTGATGTGTCTTCTCGACATATTGTGTGCATCACACAGTGGACCAACACACAGGTAAGTATCGTTGTGTTTGGTGAATGTATTAAACGGGTTAGGGTTGGGTTAGGGTTAGGGTTACAACGGAGATTCGCCCAACACAAGTACAACGATGTTGTACTTGTGTTGGGCGAATCTCCTAGCTAAGGTATTGCCCGTCTCGCCCACGTACATATCGCCACATCATTGGCACCGAATCACGTACACACAGTTCCGGGTGTGTCGGCCGCCACGGCACAACGGCTGGAAAACCTTGCGGTTGTGGGGGTTCACCAACCATGGTGAGTGGCGGACAAGGGTGTCCCTCCTAGTGGAGGGCGGGTCTCTCAGTGAGCTGACCCTGGCCCTGACCAACAGATCATTCAAGTTGGGGTTCTTACGGTAGGCCGGCACCACGTAGCGCCCCGGCAGCCTCCCGCTACTCTCCATAAAGGTCCGGAAGTGGTCTTTGACCTTCCTGGCGACCCGCACGGCCGAGGGAGAGTAGGTGGTGATGAGAGGGATCATGTCGGTCCCAGGGGGAGGCCCCTTCGGGTCCAAGAAGACCCTCAACTGCCGTCGGAGGAAGGACCTGGAATAGCCCCTCCCCCTCAGGGCAGAAAAGAGGGTCCCCGAGGCCGTCAGGAAGTCCTCCCTTCTGGTGCAGACACGATGAAACCTCAACAATTGGGATTTCAGGGTTAGGGTTAGGGTTAGGGTTAGGGTTAGGGTTAGGGTTAGGGTTAGGTGTTGGGGGTTAGGGTTAGGGTTGGGGTTGGGGTTAGGGTTAGGGTTAGGGTTAGGGTTAGGGTTAGGGGTAGGGTTAGGGTTAGGGGTTAGGGTTAGGGTTAGGGGTTAGGGTTAGGGTTAGGGTTAGGGTTAGGGTTAGGGTTAGGGTTAGGGTTAGGGTTAGGGTTAGGGTTAGGTGTTGGGGGTTAAGGTTAGGGTTAGGGTTGGGGGTAGGGTTAGGGTTAGGCACTGTCCATCAACAATCCGCCCAGTGACCCCCCACCAGACGCACACCCCCCAGGGTTAGGGTTAGGGTTAGGGTTAGGGTTAGGGTTAGGGTTAGGGTTAGGGTTAGGGTTAGGGTTAGGGTTAAGGTTAGGGTTAGGGTTAGGGGGTTAGGGTTAGGGTTAGGGTTAGGGTTAGGGTTAGGGTTAGGGTTAGGGTTAGGGTTAGGGTTAGGGTTAGGTTTGGGGGTAGGTTTTAGGTAAGGAGAAGGGAATGGTTAGGGTTAGGGAAGAGGGGGGGGTGGGGGATATGGGAAAAATAAAGAAGGGAAAAAACGGGAATGTGCACTGTCCGTCACAATCCAACGGGCTCACACTCATACCTCATTTAGGCCCCCTGGATGTCTGGTGCCCAATTTGGAGATCCAAAGGAGCTCCGCCCGGTGGCGTTGGGCGAGGCTCCATTTGGGATCCGTCTCTACGACAGTCGCCCGGACGGAAGACCACCCGTGTCGGAGAAAATGCTGCACCAGGTGAGTGTTGGTATTTTTATGCCTAACGATGTTGTACTTGTGTTGGGCGAATCTCCTAGCTAAGGTATTGCCCGTCTCGCCCACGTACATATCGCCACATCGTTGGCACCGAATCACGTACACACAGTTTCGGGTGTGTCGGCCGCCACGGCACAACGGCTGGAAAACCTTGCGGTTGTGGGGGTTCACCAACCATGGTGAGTGGCGGACAAGGGTGTCCCTCCTAGTGGAGGGCGGGTCTCTCAATGAGCTGACCCTGGCCCTGACCAACAGATCATTCAAGTTGGGGTTCTTGCGGTAGGCCGGCACCACGTAGCGCCCCGGCAGCCTCCCGCTACTCTCCACAAAGGTCCGGAAGTGGTCTTTGACCTTCCTGGCGACCCGCACGGCCGAGGGAGAGTAGGTGGTGATGAGGGGGATCATGTCGGTCCCAGGGGGAGGCCCCTTCGGGTCCAAGAAGACCCTCAACTGCCGTCGGAGGAAGGACCTGGAATAGCCCCTCCCCTTCAGGGCAGAAAAGAGGGTCCTCGAGGCCGTCAGGAAGTCCTCCCTTCTGGTGCAGACACGATGAAACCTCAACAATTGGGATTTCACCAACCCCGCGAAGGTATGCTTGGGGTGGAAGCTGCTTTTGAAAAGGAGCGCGTGGGTGTCGGTCTCCTTGAAGAACACCCTGATGTCCAAGTGTTGCGTGTCGGCAAAGTCGGGACCCTTGAATGTCGTGGTGTCCAAAAAGTCGACCGATGTGTTGCTCGTGGTCGACTTGATGGTGATATTTTTATTGTGAGTGTTCAGCGTGTTTAAGAACACGCTGAACTCCTCACTGGAATGGGTCCAGACACCCCAGATGTCATCCAGGTACCGGAAGTAGTGGAGAGGACATTTTGGGCAGGCGGCCAAGGCAGAGGTCTCCCACTCTGCCATGAAAATGTTGGCATACGCCGGTGCAAATTTCTTGCCCATAGCAGTGCCCTTAATTTGGAGGTAGAAACGACCGTCAAACTCAAAGTCGTTTCTCCTCAAATTAATGTCGAGGAGCTGTAAGAGCTCCTTTTCGGGCCTGCTAGGGTTAGGGTTAGGGTTAGGGTTAGGGTTAGGGTTAGGGTTAGGGTTAGGGTTAGGGTTAGGGTTAGGGTTAGGGTTAGGGTTAGGGTTAGGGTTAGGGTTAGGGTTAGGGTTAGGGTTAGGGTTAGGGTTAGGGTTAGGGTTAGGGTTAGGGTTAGGGTTAGGGTTAGGGTTAGGGTTAGGGTTAGGGTTAGGGTTAGGGTTAGGGTTAGGGTTAGGGTTAGGGTTAGGGTTAGGGTTAGGGTTAGGGTTAGGGTTAGGGTTAGGGTTAGGGTTAGGGTTAGGGTTAGGGTTAGGGTTAGGGTTAGGGTTAGGGTTAGGGTTAGGGTTAGGGTTAGGGTTAGGGTTAGGGTTAGGGTTAGGGTTAGGGTTAGGGTTAGGGTTAGGGTTAGGGTTAGGGTTAGGGTTAGGGTTAGGGTTAGGGTTAGGGTTAGGGTTAGGGTTAGGGTTAGGGTTAGGGTTAGGGTTAGGGTTAGGGTTAGGGTTAGGGTTAGGGTTAGGGTTAGGGTTAGGGTTAGGGTTAGGGTTAGGGTTAGGGTTAGGGTTAGGGTTAGGGTTAGGGTTAGGGTTAGGGTTAGGGTTAGGGTTAGGGTTAGGGTTAGGGTTAGGGTTAGGGTTAGGGTTAGGGTTAGGGTTAGGGTTAGGGTTAGGGTTAGGGTTAGGGTTAGGGTTAGGGTTAGGGTTAGGGTTAGGGTTAGGGTTAGGGTTAGGGTTAGGGTTAGGGTTAGGGTTAGGGTTAGGGTTAGGGTTAGGGTTAGGGTTAGGGTTAGGGTTAGGGTTAGGGTTAGGGTTAGGGTTAGGGTTAGGGTTAGGGTTAGGGTTAGGGTTAGGGTTAGGGTTAGGGTTAGGGTTAGGGTTAGGGTTAGGGTTAGGGTTAGGGTTAGGGTTAGGGTTAGGGTTAGGGTTAGGGTTAGGGTTAGGGTTAGGGTTAGGGTTAGGGTTAGGGTTAGGGTTAGGGTTAGGGTTAGGGTTAGGGTTAGGGTTAGGGTTAGGGTTAGGGTTAGGGTTAGGGTTAGGGTTAGGGTTAGGGTTAGGGTTAGGGTTAGGGTTAGGGTTAGGGTTAGGGTTAGGGTTAGGGTTAGGGTTAGGGTTAGGGTTAGGGTTAGGGTTAGGGTTAGGGTTAGGGTTAGGGTTAGGGTTAGGGTTAGGGTTAGGGTTAGGGTTAGGGTTAGGGTTAGGGTTAGGGTTAGGGTTAGGGTTAGGGTTAGGGTTAGGGTTAGGGTTAGGGTTAGGGTTAGGGTTAGGGTTAGGGTTAGGGTTAGGGTTAGGGTTAGGGTTAGGGTTAGGGTTAGGGTTAGGGTTAGGGTTAGGGTTAGGGTTAGGGTTAGGGTTAGGGTTAGGGTTAGGGTTAGGGTTAGGGTTAGGGTTAGGGTTAGGGTTAGGGTTAGGGTTAGGGTTAGGGTTAGGGTTAGGGTTAGGGTTAGGGTTAGGGTTAGGGTTAGGGTTAGGGTTAGGGTTAGGGTTAGGGTTAGGGTTAGGGTTAGGGTTAGGGTTAGGGTTAGGGTTAGGGTTAGGGTTAGGGTTAGGGTTAGGGTTAGGGTTAGGGTTAGGGTTAGGGTTAGGGTTAGGGTTAGGGTTAGGGTTAGGGTTAGGGTTAGGGTTAGGGTTAGGGTTAGGGTTAGGGTTAGGGTTAGGGTTAGGGTTAGGGTTAGGGTTAGGGTTAGGGTTAGGGTTAGGGTTAGGGTTAGGGTTAGGGTTAGGGTTAGGGTGGTTAGGGTTAGGGTTAGGGTTAGGGTTAGGGTTAGGGTTAGGGTTAGGGTTAGGGTTAGGGTTAGGGTTAGGGTTAGGGTTAGGGTTAGGGTTAGGGTTAGGGTTAGGGTTAGGGTTAGGGTTAGGGTTAGGGTTAGGGTTAGGGTTAGGGTTAGGGTTAGGGTTAGGGTTAGGGTTAGGGTTAGGGTTAGGGTTAGGGTTAGGGTTAGGGTTAGGGTTAGGGTTAGGGTTAGGGTTAGGGTTAGGGTTAGGGTTAGGGTTAGGGTTAGGGTTAGGGTTAGGGTTAGGGTTAGGGTTAGGGTTAGGGTTAGGGTTAGGGTTAGGGTTAGGGTTAGGGTTAGGGTTAGGGTTAGGGTTAGGGTTAGGGTTAGGGTTAGGGTTAGGGTTAGGGTTAGGGTTAGGGTTAGGGTTAGGGTTAGGGTTAGGGTTAGGGTTAGGGTTAGGGTTAGGGTTAGGGTTAGGGTTAGGGTTAGGGTTAGGGTTAGGGTTAGGGTTAGGGTTAGGGTTAGGGTTAGGGTTAGGGTTAGGGTTAGGGTTAGGGTTAGGGTTAGGGTTAGGGTTAGGGTTAGGGTTAGGGTTAGGGTTAGGGTTAGGGTTAGGGTTAGGGTTAGGGTTAGGGTTAGGGTTAGGGTTAGGGTTAGGGTTAGGGTTAGGGTTAGGGTTAGGGTTAGGGTTAGGGTTAGGGTTAGGGTTAGGGTTAGGGTTAGGGTTAGGGTTAGGGTTAGGGTTAGGGTTAGGGTTAGGGTTAGGGTTAGGGTTAGGGTTAGGGTTAGGGTTAGGGTTAGGGTTAGGGTTAGGGTTAGGGTTAGGGTTAGGGTTAGGGTTAGGGTTAGGGTTAGGGTTAGGGTTAGGGTTAGGGTTAGGGTTAGGGTTAGGGTTAGGGTTAGGGTTAGGGTTAGGGTTAGGGTTAGGGTTAGGGTTAGGGTTAGGGTTAGGGTTAGGGTTAGGGTTAGGGTTAGGGTTAGGGTTAGGGTTAGGGTTAGGGTTAGGGTTAGGGTTAGGGTTAGGGTTAGGGTTAGGGTTAGGGTTAGGGTTAGGGTTAGGGTTAGGGTTAGGGTTAGGGTTAGGGTTAGGGTTAGGGTTAGGGTTAGGGTTAGGGTTAGGGTTAGGGTTAGGGTTAGGGTTAGGGTTAGGGTTAGGGTTAGGGTTAGGGTTAGGGTTAGGGTTAGGGTTAGGGTTAGGGTTAGGGTTAGGGTTAGGGTTAGGGTTAGGGTTAGGGTTAGGGTTAGGGTTAGGGTTAGGGTTAGGGTTAGGGTTAGGGTTAGGGTTAGGGTTAGGGTTAGGGTTAGGGTTAGGGTTAGGGTTAGGGTTAGGGTTAGGGTTAGGGTTAGGGTTAGGGTTAGGGTTAGGGTTAGGGTTAGGGTTAGGGTTAGGGTTAGGGTTAGGGTTAGGGTTAGGGTTAGGGTTAGGGTTAGGGTTAGGGTTAGGGTTAGGGTTAGGGTTAGGGTTAGGGTTAGGGTTAGGGTTAGGGTTAGGGTTAGGGTTAGGGTTAGGGTTAGGGTTAGGGTTAGGGTTAGGGTTAGGGTTAGGGTTAGGGTTAGGGTTAGGGTTAGGGTTAGGGTTAGGGTTAGGGTTAGGGTTAGGGTTAGGGTTAGGGTTAGGGTTAGGGTTAGGGTTAGGGTTAGGGTTAGGGTTAGGGTTAGGGTTAGGGTTAGGGTTAGGGTTAGGGTTAGGGTTAGGGTTAGGGTTAGGGTTAGGGTTAGGGTTAGGGTTAGGGTTAGGGTTAGGGTTAGGGTTAGGGTTAGGGTTAGGGTTAGGGTTAGGGTTAGGGTTAGGGTTAGGGTTAGGGTTAGGGTTAGGGTTAGGGTTAGGGTTAGGGTTAGGGTTAGGGTTAGGGTTAGGGTTAGGGTTAGGGTTAGGGTTAGGGTTAGGGTTAGGGTTAGGGTTAGGGTTAGGGTTAGGGTTAGGGTTAGGGTTAGGGTTAGGGTTAGGGTTAGGGTTAGGGTTAGGGTTAGGGTTAGGGTTAGGGTTAGGGTTAGGGTTAGGGTTAGGGTTAGGGTTAGGGTTAGGGTTAGGGTTAGGGTTAGGGTTAGGGTTAGGGTTAGGGTTAGGGTTAGGGTTAGGGTTAGGGTTAGGGTTAGGGTTAGGGTTAGGGTTAGGGTTAGGGTTAGGGTTAGGGTTAGGGTTAGGGTTAGGGTTAGGGTTAGGGTTAGGGTTAGGGTTAGGGTTAGGGTTAGGGTTAGGGTTAGGGTTAGGGTTAGGGTTAGGGTTAGGGTTAGGGTTAGGGTTAGGGTTAGGGTTAGGGTTAGGGTTAGGGTTAGGGTTAGGGTTAGGGTTAGGGTTAGGGTTAGGGTTAGGGTTAGGGTTAGGGTTAGGGTTAGGGTTAGGGTTAGGGTTAGGGTTAGGGTTAGGGTTAGGGTTAGGGTTAGGGTTAGGGTTAGGGTTAGGGTTAGGGTTAGGGTTAGGGTTAGGGTTAGGGTTAGGGTTAGGGTTAGGGTTAGGGTTAGGGTTAGGGTTAGGGTTAGGGTTAGGGTTAGGGTTAGGGTTAGGGTTAGGGTTAGGGTTAGGGTTAGGGTTAGGGTTAGGGTTAGGGTTAGGGTTAGGGTTAGGGTTAGGGTTAGGGTTAGGGTTAGGGTTAGGGTTAGGGTTAGGGTTAGGGTTAGGGTTAGGGTTAGGGTTAGGGTTAGGGTTAGGGTTAGGGTTAGGGTTAGGGTTAGGGTTAGGGTTAGGGTTAGGGTTAGGGTTAGGGTTAGGGTTAGGGTTAGGGTTAGGGTTAGGGTTAGGGTTAGGGTTAGGGTTAGGGTTAGGGTTAGGGTTAGGGTTAGGGTTAGGGTTAGGGTTAGGGTTAGGGTTAGGGTTAGGGTTAGGGTTAGGGTTAGGGTTAGGGTTAGGGTTAGGGTTAGGGTTAGGGTTAGGGTTAGGGTTAGGGTTAGGGTTAGGGTTAGGGTTAGGGTTAGGGTTAGGGTTAGGGTTAGGGTTAGGGTTAGGGTTAGGGTTAGGGTTAGGGTTAGGGTTAGGGTTAGGGTTAGGGTTAGGGTTAGGGTTAGGGTTAGGGTTAGGGTTAGGGTTAGGGTTAGGGTTAGGGTTAGGGTTAGGGTTAGGGTTAGGGTTAGGGTTAGGGTTAGGGTTAGGGTTAGGGTTAGGGTTAGGGTTAGGGTTAGGGTTAGGGTTAGGGTTAGGGTTAGGGTTAGGGTTAGGGTTAGGGTTAGGGTTAGGGTTAGGGTTAGGGTTAGGGTTAGGGTTAGGGTTAGGGTTAGGGTTAGGGTTAGGGTTAGGGTTAGGGTTAGGGTTAGGGTTAGGGTTAGGGTTAGGGTTAGGGTTAGGGTTAGGGTTAGGGTTAGGGTTAGGGTTAGGGTTAGGGTTAGGGTTAGGGTTAGGGTTAGGGTTAGGGTTAGGGTTAGGGTTAGGGTTAGGGTTAGGGTTAGGGTTAGGGTTAGGGTTAGGGTTAGGGTTAGGGTTAGGGTTAGGGTTAGGGTTAGGGTTAGGGTTAGGGTTAGGGTTAGGGTTAGGGTTAGGGTTAGGGTTAGGGTTAGGGTTAGGGTTAGGGTTAGGGTTAGGGTTAGGGTTAGGGTTAGGGTTAGGGTTAGGGTTAGGGTTAGGGTTAGGGTTAGGGTTAGGGTTAGGGTTAGGGTTAGGGTTAGGGTTAGGGTTAGGGTTAGGGTTAGGGTTAGGGTTAGGGTTAGGGTTAGGGTTAGGGTTAGGGTTAGGGTTAGGGTTAGGGTTAGGGTTAGGGTTAGGGTTAGGGTTAGGGTTAGGGTTAGGGTTAGGGTTAGGGTTAGGGTTAGGGTTAGGGTTAGGGTTAGGGTTAGGGTTAGGGTTAGGGTTAGGGTTAGGGTTAGGGTTAGGGTTAGGGTTAGGGTTAGGGTTAGGGTTAGGGTTAGGGTTAGGGTTAGGGTTAGGGTTAGGGTTAGGGTTAGGGTTAGGGTTAGGGTTAGGGTTAGGGTTAGGGTTAGGGTTAGGGTTAGGGTTAGGGTTAGGGTTAGGGTTAGGGTTAGGGTTAGGGTTAGGGTTAGGGTTAGGGTTAGGGTTAGGGTTAGGGTTAGGGTTAGGGTTAGGGTTAGGGTTAGGGTTAGGGTTAGGGTTAGGGTTAGGGTTAGGGTTAGGGTTAGGGTTAGGGTTAGGGTTAGGGTTAGGGTTAGGGTTAGGGTTAGGGTTAGGGTTAGGGTTAGGGTTAGGGTTAGGGTTAGGGTTAGGGTTAGGGTTAGGGTTAGGGTTAGGGTTAGGGTTAGGGTTAGGGTTAGGGTTAGGGTTAGGGTTAGGGTTAGGGTTAGGGTTAGGGTTAGGGTTAGGGTTAGGGTTAGGGTTAGGGTTAGGGTTAGGGTTAGGGTTAGGGTTAGGGTTAGGGTTAGGGTTAGGGTTAGGGTTAGGGTTAGGGTTAGGGTTAGGGTTAGGGTTAGGGTTAGGGTTAGGGTTAGGGTTAGGGTTAGGGTTAGGGTTAGGGTTAGGGTTAGGGTTAGGGTTAGGGTTAGGGTTAGGGTTAGGGTTAGGGTTAGGGTTAGGGTTAGGGTTAGGGTTAGGGTTAGGGTTAGGGTTAGGGTTAGGGTTAGGGTTAGGGTTAGGGTTAGGGTTAGGGTTAGGGTTAGGGTTAGGGTTAGGGTTAGGGTTAGGGTTAGGGTTAGGGTTAGGGTTAGGGTTAGGGTTAGGGTTAGGGTTAGGGTTAGGGTTAGGGTTAGGGTTAGGGTTAGGGTTAGGGTTAGGGTTAGGGTTAGGGTTAGGGTTAGGGTTAGGGTTAGGGTTAGGGTTAGGGTTAGGGTTAGGGTTAGGGTTAGGGTTAGGGTTAGGGTTAGGGTTAGGGTTAGGGTTAGGGTTAGGGTTAGGGTTAGGGTTAGGGTTAGGGTTAGGGTTAGGGTTAGGGTTAGGGTTAGGGTTAGGGTTAGGGTTAGGGTTAGGGTTAGGGTTAGGGTTAGGGTTAGGGTTAGGGTTAGGGTTAGGGTTAGGGTTAGGGTTAGGGTTAGGGTTAGGGTTAGGGTTAGGGTTAGGGTTAGGGTTAGGGTTAGGGTTAGGGTTAGGGTTAGGGTTAGGGTTAGGGTTAGGGTTAGGGTTAGGGTTAGGGTTAGGGTTAGGGTTAGGGTTAGGGTTAGGGTTAGGGTTAGGGTTAGGGTTAGGGTTAGGGTTAGGGTTAGGGTTAGGGTTAGGGTTAGGGTTAGGGTTAGGGTTAGGGTTAGGGTTAGGGTTAGGGTTAGGGTTAGGGTTAGGGTTAGGGTTAGGGTTAGGGTTAGGGTTAGGGTTAGGGTTAGGGTTAGGGTTAGGGTTAGGGTTAGGGTTAGGGTTAGGGTTAGGGTTAGGGTTAGGGTTAGGGTTAGGGTTAGGGTTAGGGTTAGGGTTAGGGTTAGGGTTAGGGTTAGGGTTAGGGTTAGGGTTAGGGTTAGGGTTAGGGTTAGGGTTAGGGTTAGGGTTAGGGTTAGGGTTAGGGTTAGGGTTAGGGTTAGGGTTAGGGTTAGGGTTAGGGTTAGGGTTAGGGTTAGGGTTAGGGTTAGGGTTAGGGTTAGGGTTAGGGTTAGGGTTAGGGTTAGGGTTAGGGTTAGGGTTAGGGTTAGGGTTAGGGTTAGGGTTAGGGTTAGGGTTAGGGTTAGGGTTAGGGTTAGGGTTAGGGTTAGGGTTAGGGTTAGGGTTAGGGTTAGGGTTAGGGTTAGGGTTAGGGTTAGGGTTAGGGTTAGGGTTAGGGTTAGGGTTAGGGTTAGGGTTAGGGTTAGGGTTAGGGTTAGGGTTAGGGTTAGGGTTAGGGTTAGGGTTAGGGTTAGGGTTAGGGTTAGGGTTAGGGTTAGGGTTAGGGTTAGGGTTAGGGTTAGGGTTAGGGTTAGGGTTAGGGTTAGGGTTAGGGTTAGGGTTAGGGTTAGGGTTAGGGTTAGGGTTAGGGTTAGGGTTAGGGTTAGGGTTAGGGTTAGGGTTAGGGTTAGGGTTAGGGTTAGGGTTAGGGTTAGGGTTAGGGTTAGGGTTAGGGTTAGGGTTAGGGTTAGGGTTAGGGTTAGGGTTAGGGTTAGGGTTAGGGTTAGGGTTAGGGTTAGGGTTAGGGTTAGGGTTAGGGTTAGGGTTAGGGTTAGGGTTAGGGTTAGGGTTAGGGTTAGGGTTAGGGTTAGGGTTAGGGTTAGGGTTAGGGTTAGGGTTAGGGTTAGGGTTAGGGTTAGGGTTAGGGTTAGGGTTAGGGTTAGGTTAGGGTTAGGGTTAGGGTTAGGGTTAGGGTTAGGGTTAGGGTTAGGGTTAGGGTTAGGGTTAGGGTTAGGGTTAGGGTTAGGGTTAGGGTTAGGGTTAGGGTTAGGGTTAGGGTTAGGGTTAGGGTTAGGGTTAGGGTTAGGGTTAGGGTTAGGGTTAGGGTTAGGGTTAGGGTTAGGGTTAGGGTTAGGGTTAGGGTTAGGGTTAGGGTTAGGGTTAGGGTTAGGGTTAGGGTTAGGGTTAGGGTTAGGGTTAGGGTTAGGGTTAGGGTTAGGGTTAGGGTTAGGGTTAGGGTTAGGGTTAGGGTTAGGGTTAGGGTTAGGGTTAGGGTTAGGGTTAGGGTTAGGGTTAGGGTTAGGGTTAGGTTAGGGTTAGGGTTAGGGTTAGGGTTAGGGTTAGGGTTAGGGTTAGGGTTAGGGTTAGGGTTAGGGTTAGGGTTAGGGTTAGGGTTAGGGTTAGGGTTAGGGTTAGGGTTAGGGTTAGGGTTAGGGTTAGGGTTAGGGTTAGGGTTAGGGTTAGGGTTAGGGTTAGGGTTAGGGTTAGGGTTAGGGTTAGGGTTAGGGTTAGGGTTAGGGTTAGGGTTAGGGTTAGGGTTAGGGTTAGGGTTAGGGTTAGGTTAGGGTTAGGGTTAGGGTTAGGGTTAGGGTTAGGGTTAGGGTTAGGGTTAGGGTTAGGGTTAGGGTTAGGGTTAGGGTTAGGGTTAGGGTTAGGGTTAGGGTTAGGGTTAGGGTTAGGGTTAGGGTTAGGGTTAGGGTTAGGGTTAGGGTTAGGGTTAGGGTTAGGGTTAGGTTAGGGTTAGGGTTAGGTTAGGGTTAGGGTTAGGGTTAGGGTTAGGGTTAGGGTTAGGGTTAGGGTTAGGGTTAGGGTTAGGGTTAGGGTTAGGGTTAGGGTTAGGGTTAGGGTTAGGGTTAGGGTTAGGGTTAGGGTTAGGGTTAGGGTTAGGGTTAGGGTTAGGGTTAGGGTTAGGGTTAGGGTTAGGGTTAGGGTTAGGGTTAGGGTTAGGGTTAGGGTTAGGGTTAGGGTTAGGGTTAGGGTTAGGTTAGGGTTAGGGTTAGGGTTAGGGTTAGGGTTAGGGTTAGGGTTAGGGTTAGGGTTAGGGTTAGGGTTAGGGTTAGGTTAGGGTTAGGGTTAGGTTAGGGTTAGGGTTAGGGTTAGGGTTAGGGTTAGGGTTAGGGTTAGGGTTAGGGTTAGGGTTAGGGTTAGGGTTAGGGTTAGGGTTAGGGTTAGGGTTAGGGTTAGGGTTAGGGTTAGGGTTAGGGTTAGGGTTAGGGTTAGGGTTAGGGTTAGGGTTAGGGTTAGGGTTAGGGTTAGGGTTAGGGTTAGGGTTAGGGTTAGGGTTAGGGTTAGGGTTAGGGTTAGGGTTAGGGTTAGGGGTTAGGGTTAGGGTTAGGGTTAGGGTTAGGGTTAGGGTTAGGGTTAGGGTTAGGGTTAGGGTTAGGGTTAGGGTTAGGGTTAGGGTTAGGGTTAGGGTTAGGGTTAGGGTTAGGGTTAGGGTTAGGGTTAGGGTTAGGGTTAGGGTTAGGGTTAGGGTTAGGGGTTAGGGTTAGGGTTAGGGTTAGGGTTAGGGTTAGGGTTAGGGTTAGGGTTAGGGTTAGGGTTAGGGTTAGGGTTAGGGTTAGGGTTAGGGTTAGGGTTAGGGTTAGGGTTAGGGTTAGGGTTAGGGTTAGGGTTAGGGTTAGGGTTAGGGTTAGGGTTAGGGTTAGGGTTAGGGTTAGGGTTAGGGTTAGGGTTAGGGTTAGGGTTAGGGTTAGGGTTAGGGTTAGGGTTAGGGTTAGGGTTAGGTTAGGGTTAGGGTTAGGGTTAGGGTTAGGGTTAGGGTTAGGGTTAGGTTAGGGTTAGGGTTAGGGTTAGGGTTAGGGTTAGGGTTAGGGTTAGGGTTAGGGTTAGGGTTAGGGTTAGGGTTAGGTTAGGGTTAGGGTTAGGGTTAGGGTTAGGGTTAGGGTTAGGGTTAGGGTTAGGGTTAGGGGTTAGGGTTAGGGTTAGGGTTAGGGTTAGGGTTAGGGTTAGGGTTAGGGTTAGGGTTAGGGTTAGGGTTAGGGTTAGGGTTAGGGTTAGGGTTAGGGTTAGGGTTAGGGTTAGGGTTAGGGTTAGGGTTAGGGTTAGGGTTAGGGTTAGGGTTAGGGTTAGGGTTAGGGTTAGGGTTAGGGTTAGGGTTAGGGTTAGGGTTAGGGTTAGGGTTAGGGTTAGGGTTAGGGGTTAGGGTTAGGGTTAGGGTTAGGGTTAGGGTTAGGGTTAGGGTTAGGGTTAGGGTTAGGGTTAGGGTTAGGGTTAGGGTTAGGGTTAGGGTTAGGGTTAGGGTTAGGGTTAGGGTTAGGGGTTAGGGTTAGGGTTAGGGTTAGGGTTAGGGTTAGGGTTAGGGTTAGGGTTAGGGTTAGGGTTAGGGTTAGGGTTAGGGTTAGGGTTAGGGTTAGGGTTAGGGTTAGGGTTAGGGTTAGGGTTAGGGTTAGGGTTAGGGTTAGGGTTAGGGTTAGGGTTAGGGTTAGGGTTAGGGTTAGGGTTAGGGTTAGGGTTAGGGTTAGGGTTAGGGTTAGGGTTAGGGTTAGGGTTAGGGTTAGGGTTAGGGTTAGGGTTAGGGTTAGGGTTAGGGTTAGGGTTAGGGTTAGGGTTAGGGTTAGGGTTAGGGTTAGGGTTAGGGTTAGGGTTAGGGTTAGGGTTAGGGTTAGGGTTAGGGTTAGGGTTAGGGTTAGGGTTAGGGTTAGGGTTAGGGTTAGGGTTAGGGTTAGGGTTAGGGTTAGGGTTAGGGTTAGGGTTAGGGTTAGGGTTAGGGTTAGGGTTAGGGTTAGGGTTAGGGTTAGGGTTAGGGTTAGGGTTAGGGTTAGGGTTAGGGTTAGGGTTAGGGTTAGGGTTAGGGTTAGGGTTAGGGTTAGGGTTAGGGTTAGGGTTAGGGTTAGGGTTAGGGTTAGGGTTAGGGTTAGGGTTAGGGTTAGGGTTAGGGTTAGGGTTAGGGTTAGGTTAGGGTTAGGGTTAGGGTTAGGGTTAGGGTTAGGGTTAGGGTTAGGGTTAGGGTTAGGGTTAGGGTTAGGGTTAGGGTTAGGGTTAGGGTTAGGGTTAGGGTTAGGGTTAGGGTTAGGGTTAGGGTTAGGGTTAGGGTTAGGGTTAGGGTTAGGGTTAGGGTTAGGGTTAGGGTTAGGGTTAGGGTTAGGGTTAGGGTTAGGGTTAGGGTTAGGGTTAGGGTTAGGGTTAGGGTTAGGGTTAGGGTTAGGGTTAGGGTTAGGGTTAGGGTTAGGGTTAGGGTTAGGGTTAGGTTAGGGTTAGGGTTAGGGTTAGGGTTAGGGTTAGGGTTAGGGTTAGGGGTTAGGGTTAGGGTTAGGGTTAGGGTTAGGGTTAGGGTTAGGGTTAGGGTTAGGGTTAGGGTTAGGGTTAGGGTTAGGGTTAGGGTTAGGGTTAGGGTTAGGGTTAGGGTTAGGGTTAGGGTTAGGGTTAGGGTTAGGGTTAGGGTTAGGGTTAGGGTTAGGGTTAGGGTTAGGGTTAGGGTTAGGGTTAGGGTTAGGGTTAGGGTTAGGGTTAGGGTTAGGGTTAGGGTTAGGGTTAGGGTTAGGTTAGGGTTAGGGTTAGGGTTAGGGTTAGGGTTAGGGTTAGGGTTAGGGTTAGGGTTAGGGTTAGGGTTAGGGTTAGGGTTAGGGTTAGGGTTAGGGTTAGGGTTAGGGTTAGGGTTAGGGTTAGGGTTAGGGTTAGGGTTAGGGTTAGGGTTAGGGTTAGGGTTAGGGTTAGGGTTAGGGTTAGGGTTAGGGTTAGGGTTAGGGTTAGGGTTAGGGTTAGGGTTAGGGTTAGGGTTAGGGTTAGGGTTAGGGTTAGGGTTAGGGTTAGGGTTAGGGTTAGGGTTAGGGTTAGGGTTAGGGTTAGGGTTAGGGTTAGGGTTAGGGTTAGGGTTAGGGTTAGGTTAGGGTTAGGGTTAGGGGGGTTAGGGTTAGGGTTAGGGGTTAGGGTTAGGGTTAGGGTTAGGGTTAGGGTTAGGGTTAGGGTTAGGGTTAGGGTTAGGGTTAGGGTTAGGGTTAGGGTTAGGGTTAGGGTTAGGGTTAGGGTTAGGGTTAGGGTTAGGGTTAGGGTTAGGGTTAGGGTTAGGGTTAGGGTTAGGGTTAGGGTTAGGGTTAGGGTTAGGGTTAGGGTTAGGGTTAGGGTTAGGGTTAGGGTTAGGGTTAGGGTTAGGGTTAGGGTTAGGGTTAGGGTTAGGTTAGGGTTAGGTTAGGGTTAGGGTTAGGGTTAGGGTTAGGGTTAGGGTTAGGGTTAGGGTTAGGGTTAGGGTTAGGGTTAGGGTTAGGGTTAGGGTTAGGGTTAGGGTTAGGGTTAGGGTTAGGGTTAGGGTTAGGGTTAGGGTTAGGGTTAGGGTTAGGGTTAGGGTTAGGGTTAGGGTTAGGGTTAGGGTTAGGGTTAGGGTTAGGGTTAGGGTTAGGGTTAGGGTTAGGGTTAGGGTTAGGGTTAGGGTTAGGGTTAGGGTTAGGGTTAGGGTTAGGGTTAGGGTTAGGGTTA